>NW_026853018.1:0-76424 GCF_026571515.1 Ruditapes philippinarum | reverse complement strand
TTTCTGGCTAGAATGATCCTGTACTTTAAACTCATTACCCATTCAGTTTCCCGCCCGGCGGAAAACACCCACCCCACCCCCAGATATCGGCTGGAAAACAGAAGATTTCGCTTTGGGGGCCCAAATAAACCCATTTTTCCATTTTCGATGCATAATAAAAAATAGACAATATATTTTAAGTAATAAAGGCAATACATTAAAATTGATTCAATGAGTAAAGCATTCTTATGAACATAATAGGAGGATAATGATTAAATGTTTCATTAACATTTCAGTGGTGCGATTTTCCTTTTCATCTCAAACGTTTTTTTTTCCGACTCAATACGAGCCTGCCAGTGTTTTCATAAGTTATTCTTTTTTGAATTATGAAATAAAAATTATTTCAGTCTACCAAACATTAGCTGTAACAATATACTGGGGTTGTAAATGAATAATGGGTATCAATTCAAAATTTTCAATGGTGCGATTTTATCCTTCTCAAAAATTTTTGAAACGTTTGTTTTTTTTCCAAAACTCAACCCCATAAAATCTATTTTAAAAATAAATCAATTTCCAGCCTGGCCTTTCGTTTTTCCTTTAAGTTCGATTTTTTTAAAATTATGAAATAAAACATAATTTAAACAGTTCAGAGAAAACCATCGCTTAAAACAATATATTTTTTGGGTTTGTCTTTATTGGTACATTTGCACGTTGCGGTTTGGTCGATAGAAAACGACAAACGCAACCTATTATCGTTTATCGCCTTTTCGTCTTGTCGCTAGCGACAACACGACAAAACCCAAACAGCGCGTTGTCCCCGGGTTGTCGTCCTGTTCCGATTTGAACCGAAACGACAAATCTGTGAATCGGCGACAAAAATTTGTGCACGACCACGCGCCGTTTGCGTACACCCCCCAATTCGGTTAGCACAAGATGACAAAGAAAAAAGTCTGACAACCCGCGCCGTTTGGCGCTTTTTGGTCCTGTTGTCGCTAATTGCCGCGAACACCGACGCCCAAAAAGGGCTGTTCCAAATCAGCCACCTTTAATATTTGCCTGTAACATGAGTAATTTATAATCATTATCGGACCCGTTACCCTAAGAACAGAGCCTTTTTGGTGGGAAACCGGATTTGAAAAAATAATCACCTTAGAAAATTTCCAAGTAGAATACATAAATGCCACGGTGGCTTATCTTCAACTGAGTATTAAAACTCAACTATTCAACCCCGTTTCCCGCTTAACTTTATTTTTTTTTCTTTTTTTAAATCCTTTTCCTTTTTTTCGTTTTTTCTCTCCTTTTGGCCTTTTCTATTGGGCTTCTCCAACTTTCTGTTCCAGTTCTCTGCCATCGGAAGTGGTACTTTCCTCCATCAATACCGATGGTCTAATTGTTTTCATTCTTCGAGTTTCTCAATCCCTTACACTCAAAAACTCGGATTTAGGACCTTCTCTAAAAATTTATACTTTTTCCTCCTACCTTTGTCCAAATTTTTCATTTCACCTTTAGAAGGAACTTTTAAACCTTTTAAACCAGGACAGCAGGGTTAGAAAGAAACAACCCTCGGGTCGCCCGATTCACAGTCCTTAACGCTTTACCTATTTAAGGGCTTACCGGAAGGAGACGGGGTATTAACCCTTTAAAATAAATAAAAAACATAAGCTTTAAAGTAAGCTGAAAAAAAAAATGTCTTTTATAATAATCATTCTTTATAAATTAGAATTTATAAGTTAAATTTCTTCAAAACCGGGCTTGGGGAAAAAATCTGATCCTATTTTTCGGATTTAATAAAAAAAATGATACCACCAAAATTTTTACTTTGATGGGAAAAAGTCATTCGTAATTTTATACCCAAAACTTGTTTGATGCATTTTTTGGGATATCATTGCGCCCATATTCATGGATTTTTCTTTCACACAAAGGTTAAATTGGGAGATAAGATTGGTAATTTTTTGACCTTACGATTTTTTGTTCAAATCTGAATTAATATTTTCAGAAATGGTCTGTTTGAATGTTAAGCATACGGTTTCCTGGCCCCTTTAAAATTAAAAAAAAAACGGAAACAATATTTCACACCGTACGACGGAAAAGTTGTTATCTCGGCGAAGAGATGCATGAAAATTCGAGAATAATATTTCGATTTTCTTTCAAAAGGGCGTTGAATTTTTTAATTTAAATATTTTAAATTTACGTTAAAAATTTTATATTCAATTAATTGACTGACCTATCTTCCCTTTCACTTATGGTGTTACAGTGCAATCTGGTTCAATTTTTGAGATTTCATATTGGGATCCAAACCTGCCCTGCAACCCCCTCCCCTTATTGAAGTTTTTTTTTGTCTGGTAAAAATATGGGATACTTTAAAAAAAAAACGCCACACCCACACCGCCATGGCCTCGCACATATTTAGTGTGTTCTGTATGGCTGCCTTTTCCATTTTATTATCCAAAATTGCCGCCCGAATGCTAACCGAAGACCTGCCGTGCGACATGGCTTTAATTTTAATTTTTTCACAAGTTTTTCTTAAAAAAAAGACTTAAAAACTTTTTTTAGAAAATTAAAGGACTGTTATGTAAAAGACCCCGGGCCCCTGGTTTTCTTTAAAGTTTAAAGGGAACTTTTAATTCATATTTTACTTTAAAAACTGTTAGTTATTTTTACCCTAATAAGAATTAAGAATTTTTAAATATTGGGCCTTGGCATTTTGTGGTTTTATAAAAAAGCTTTCGATATTTTAAAAAAAAATTTTTTTTATGGATTAAATTTAAAAAGCACAGTGTGTTTGGAAAAATTGCAAAAAGGGTAATTTAAAATTTATTTCCCGACAAAGTAAATCCTTTTTAAAAAAAAATTCAGGGTTTCTAAAACCAAATTTTTACAAGTGAAAACAGGTTTTCCCGTCAAGGTAAAAACCCCTTCACCCATTTTTTTTTTCTGTCTTCTCTGAATTTGATTTCTTGTAGAACATTATTTCAAATACGTATTTTAATTGTTTAGATTTACTTTCCCAGTCCTATTAAAAAATGTACTAAGTGATGATATAGTTAAGAGGTTTTTTACTTTTAATTTTTTTTTTTAATTTGCTTTTGCTGTTGATACTGAGTGTAATTTTTTGGGCAGAATTTCTGCATCTGATTTTCCCAATTAGCAATGATGCTATGTCTACTTATTTGCGGAAAGTTATGGAAACTTCAAGTAAATACAGCCAAAACTAAAGTGGTTTGATTTTTTTTTCAAAAGGGAAATGTTGAAATACTAGGAAAATAAAAACTTCTTTTTACTTTAAACGTTGCCATACACCACTTGAATAATTGTTGAAGAGATTTTTAGCCTACTTAAAGGTGTTAAAAGTTTAAATAAATTATGGATAAAGTATCAAAAAACTACTAAACCGGTGTGTGACCTGCTGCCTGAAAACAGGTTTCAAAAAAACCAAATTTTCGCAAAAGATTTAACAGTTACAATTTTTTTGATTCCTTTGGTCACCTTTTTTGATATGGTTAGAATTTGGGGGGTTTTAGGAAACATTGATATTTTTTAAAAGAAAAATTTCAGTTAAAAAAATTTTTTAACCTTTAAGAAGTCAAAAAGCCAAACCCAAGGGACACTTTGGCAAAAACCCCACGAGTTAAAACCAGTTTGTAAAATAGTTAAAATACCAAATTGTATTTCTTTGTATTTTTTAAACCCCAAAAAATTGTTGAATACTTTGGATTGACGTTTGGCCGAATTTAAACAATTTGTAAAATGCATTTCCCAACAAAATAACATTTTTTGTGTAAACGAGCAAAAATTTTAACTGATTAGGTTAGCAATTTACCAAAGGTGTTCAAAAATACTCAAAACAGAAGTTAACAAAAAATTTTAAAGTTTCATTAGCCGAACCCATCATGATTCAAATTCAGCATAAACCAGGGGTTTATAATATCGGTTTTTCAATTTAGGAATAAAATAAGCTCCGCCCATTTTCCCCCCCAATTACATTATTGTAAAAATTATTATCTATTTCCCCGCTCATTTTCGGTATTTAAACCGTCAACGACAAGTAAAGCGGCTGTATTTTCCGTTTATCATACTTTTTAGGTGTTTAAAGTTACTAAACATAAATTCACTTGCTGATTGCCACCCAAATCAACACCAGCGGACTTTAAATGAAATTTAATGGGGCATAAAGTTTTAAAACCCCCCCCATTGTTAGACATCCAAACCATTTATCCTGGAAAAAGAAACTTAAAAAAAAAAAAAAAAACAAAAAACACCAGGTTTTACATACTGTCTAAGGTTAAATATTTTTTCAAGGGGAATTGAAAAAACTATTTTTTTTTGAAAAAGAACATATTCAACACAAAATAAATTTTTACTGATTATATTCCAATTTGCATAGGAATGGAGTAATTTTACAGTTAAGCTTTGGTTACCTTACCACTTTTCACCAATTTTCAAGTCAACATTGAAATAAAGAAGATTTTGATACGAACTAATTACTAATTTACAGGACCAAATTCTTGGCTGGTTGTCTTTCCTAGTAGTAACTATTCTATTAGTAACCTTAATTTCTGAGGCGTAATGACTTGACAAAGAAAAAACTAGTTACATATATTTTCCCATTTTTTTCCCATTTTTTTTTTCATTTAAGTAAAAATTTGTGTTAAAGAGGTCCAAAAATTGTATGTATTTTGATTATTAATTTTATTTGTTATACCCTTGTTTTTTTATCTTTTTAAGAAACCCATTCATTTTAAAAAACAAATAATTTTTTCTGTTTTTGTTTTTCATGACTAAAAGTAGTTCTTTTTTTTTTTTGTTTATTTTTTGGCCCAGCAAATTTCTAGACAAAAATCTGGGTTTAACAGCAATTTGAAGAAATGTATACAATTTTTTAAGGGGGGTGCTTTTTGTTTTCAGAAAAATGCATTTTAAAAGACCTTAACCAAACCCCAGCTTACAAAAATTTTTAACAATAAAAGGCAAAAATAACATCCAAAAAATAAACCCCAAAAATCCCCCTTTCCCAAAATTGAAAGGTAAACGGGGGGGTTTCCCAGGATACACTTAAATTTTTTTAATAACAAAAAAAGGGAAAAATTTCACAAGTTTTGGTTTTATAAAAAAACGGAAAAATTAAATGGGGAAAAAACCCCTTTTGCTTTGTTTCGTGGTTTTTTAAAAATTTGGGGTTCAAAAATAGGGAGTTTTTTTTAAAATCCATCATAGCCCTTTTTAAAAAAGAAGGACGGGGTTTTATTGTTCAATTCTCTTTTTTTCGGGGGTTGCCAAAAGTCCCTTTTCAATGTATTGCTTTTCAAAACAAATTTGTTTGAAGGAAAAAATTTAAATATTTTTGGAGGTTTATTCCCCCCGTGGCTCCCCAAAACCCTTTTTTAAATTAAACTTAAAAAATTTTGGAAAAGTATATATGGGGAAACATTTCCAAATTTTTAATTTCACCAAACTTTTTTTTTTTGGGATAATTATTATGCCCCTTTTATCAGTATAAAAAAACGTTGTTACATTTTTTACATTATATTTTAAACACCAATTTTTGCATTACTTTGAATATCCTGTTCTAGAATACGTTTTAACAAAATCAAAGGATGTTCAAAGTCAAGATTTTGATGTAACCAGTTTCTATATATAATTTGAAATATTTTTTGCACCGAGCAAGAGTTACCTCTCTTTTATTATTTCTGATTTCGTGAAATTGGCTCCGCCTATCAATTTTCGTTCTATTTCCGTGATAATTCCATATATGGAAGTTGCAAAATCGTTTACAAATGTTAATCGCGTTAGAATGTAAAAGGAAAGTGTGGTGTTGTAAAACCTGAGTGTGTCAAGTTGATGCCAGTTACATTCTCAACGTCATTGATGCACAGAATTAAACGTAATCGTGTACGTTCTTATCGTTTACATTTCTAAATGTCGCAAATTTGAAGTTATACATTTACTAAATAGAGTTTGCAATTTATCTAAGTTGCATGTTAACAGTTTCATTTTATCAAATCGAGATAATCAAAATGCTTAATACCAGTGCAGTATGTAACTCTCGGATCGACAATTAGATTTTTACTAATCTGTTTAGTAGAACCGAAGTATGCATTGTCAAGTGTCAAAGGCTGGATTTTTGGCAACGAATAGCCTCTATAAGTGTTATGGTATTTGGGGAGCTTGGTACTCTTCCAATTGATTGTGTCATAAAATGTAGACTCCTAAATTTTTGGTGCAAAATCATTAATTCGAAACCTGATAAAGTATGTAATATTATGTACAAACTAATGTTTGAATTGGACCGTCAAAACGTATATCACTCCCCATGGATAGCTTATGTTAAAAAATCATTGCAAGAGCTTGGTTTTGCTGAATACTGGATAAATCAATCCGTGTTATCACCTTCTTATTTTAAAAATATTGTCAAATCTAGCATCAAAGACCAATATGTTCAAATGTGGCATGAACAGGTGCTTAACTCTAGCAAATGTATCACTTACAGAATTTTTAAATCCTCATTTGAGTTAGAACCCTATTTTAAACTTTTACCTAGAAATCTAGCCTTATGTATGGAACAGAATTAATGCATTTATTCCATCTTGCTTTATGATATCGGAACTTACATTATGCTTGCTTCTATACTTCTTTATGACAATGAAAACCTGCGTTTTGCTGAATTCAATCATGCCTTATGATTACTGAATGCACTTTCATGTAATTGCAACCTTGTGTGTTCCCTACTAAACCATCAAACTCACATATTTTAATATGCTATATGTTGAATTGCATCTTTTTTTAAAGGACAACGTATTATGTTTGGTGTTTAAGATAACATTCTTTATAACTATATGTAACATGGTAGTTGTATCTTTAATTTGCCCTATTAAATCTGCACTTATATTGTCGACATTATGTTCAAATTAAACTATTCATTTTGATCAATAATTGGCTGATTTGATGTGTCTTAGCATTCATATGTTTCAATATATTCACTGATTACAATATATATTGCAAAACATGATCACTGCGCATCGACAACGAAGATGACAACGATAGCTATATTATAGTCGCATGTGACAGTACGCACTAAGCAGTTGGCAGTAGGCATAATGCGAGTTGAAATAATTTGTGTTCATATTATGACAGCAGGTGTCGCTTTGTCGGTAGATCCCGTTATTTTCCGGACGATCCCGTATTTTGGCACGTGGAGTAAACAAAGTTACGTCCACTTTATATAGGGGCGTATACAGAACAGTGTTAGTTGGGGACTGACATGTAAATTTACTAAAAAACAAGAGAACACGATGCGATAGACAAAAAGTGCGTGTTTTTGAAGATTCCGCCAGCATGTGGAAAAAAGTTATATATGTCTCTAATAACTCATCCTACAAGTGGCAACTCACCTCTTATACAATTGTTTACACTTTTTGAGCGTGTGTGATAAGTGAAATTGAGTTTTATCAAACTTAAGGTGGCACGAAGGTGACATGTGTGTGTGTGTGTTTTTATTTATCTCGTGCGCACGAGATACTGTGTCGTGGCCACGGGTTACTTAGTCGTGGCCACGAGATAGTTAAGTCGTGGGAACGAGATACTATGTTGTGGCCACGAGATACTAAATCGTGGCTACGAGGTAATTAAGTCGTGGGAACGAGATAACTTAGTCGTGGCCACGAGTTACTAAGTCGTGGCCACGAGATAAATAAGACGTTGGAACAAGTTACTATGTCGTGGCTACGAGAAAGTTTAGTCGTGGCCACGAAAAAGTTCAGTCGTGCGAACGAGATAAATAACCAATCAAATTACACTATTTATATAAGTTTTCCTAACAAGGATGCCCCTACTTCATTTGTCCGTAAAAGTGCCATTTATACAAGTTATTGATTGGTCAAAGATTTAGCGTCATTGTGACCCTGATTTCTGACCAAATTGCCTAAAAATTATTAGGTGTCATCTACTGATCTTTTTAGGTTATATAAACTACGGCTTATTCTTTCTAAATCATTCATCAGACAAGGATTTTGCATGAAGTGTCATGTTTATCTGACCTGTGACCTCAAACATCCTTATAGGATATCTACTGTCCATGGGCAATGTCCCTTCCCAATAAAATAAACCAGGACTAAGTCCCTCTCAAGTTATGGTATAAACAATGTTAACAGGCATTTGTACGTACAAAATGACCAATTCTATCATAGCTATCATAGAATTGTCCCAACAAAGGGCTATAACTAAAGAGATAAATAAAAACACACACATGTCACTTAGTAACTCGTGGCCACGACTTAGTACAGTACAATCTTGATTTTTTTTTGTAAAATAAAATAAATATAATTTGGTTTCACACAAACACTGTGCTTTAAATACTTTACACTGTAATTGGGCAGTATGAATATTCATGTATAGTGTTATTACAAATATATATATGGAAGTTTCTTTTATTAAAGACAGGCAAAACTTTACTTGACCCGTAATAAGGAAAGCAGATTCCTATACATTATGTGTATGTGTTTTTATTTAAATAAAACATATTTAGTAAGAATTTTATAGATTTCAATAATTTTCTGTGATAAAAATATATAACTGAAAGATGTGCATAGTATATCTTTAAGCACAAATGTATGTGAATGTGGTGGTGTGCGCGGGATGTCTGATCTATAATCAAACACACATTTGCCCAACATTTGTAATTGACTATGCACATGTCACAAAATAAACAACTTCCTTCTTTCCTTATTATACATGTATATTGTAATGTGTTACATATCTATTCGCCACTATAAGTGACTGAGACATTTATTAAGTTAAAAGGCCAATTAATAAGTTTTGCTTTTCAAGTCATTAGATGAAGACCTTTGCAATCTTAGGCAGGTGCTTAACAACTGGATGACAGCATTATATGTTTTGATAAGGGAGTACACTATGACCACTATTGCATGAAACTTACACGTATATATTCCATCCCAGCTCATCAACGTTTCTTTGGGGGTAGGTGCAGCCCTTAAGCCAAGGCCAGAATCCGCCACTGTACGTATAACTGCCCCATTAATATATTGAATAACTGATTACGAGCATATTTTTTCTATTAGACTGTATACATATACATGTATTAAATTATATTGCATAATCCTTACTACTTGTATTTATATTCTTTCCACTGCAATTTATGTATTAAGCGCTTAGTACGTATTTACGTATAACCGTGATGGCCCTAACGGTATTCCGTAATATATACATGTACGGAAAATTCCGATGATAGGCGAATCATGGAAAAAATCCGTTGATATCGATAACAGAGTTCTCGCCCCTTAACAGTTCACAAATCACTAGACATTGTTTAAATTGTTTATCAAAATGTAAGATGATCAAACATAATCCACAAAGCCTCAGACACCGAGCTTTATTAAGCATAAACACTGAATAATGGATATAAGCGAAAGCTAATAGTAATCACGCCATGCGAGCTGTAAATCAAATAAGTCCCATTTTAACAAAATCCATCAGGGAACAAAAAATAGTCAATTTTAAATGACTTCTACATAAAAGTAATACAAAAAGAACTAAACCGTAAATGGTTTGTATAGAGCATGAAGAAAGGTAGCTTATACATAAAGGTATAAGACGTTAACATTTTAGTATTCCAAATGGCTTGTTCCAGTTTAATAGTTATCACTCAATGAAAGAATTGGTCACTACGAAATGTTTGAATGAAATAATGAAAAATGGAATCCAGAATAATGCAACGTTTAAATATCATAAAGCAAGATGGAATCAATCATAATGCAAGTTCTAATGTCATGTAGCAAGATGGAAATAAGCATAATGCAAGTTCCAATGTCATCAAGCAAGATGGAATTAAGCATAACACAAGTTCCAATGTCATCAAGCAAGATAGAATAAATGCATTAATTCTGTTCCATACATAATGCTGAAATACAGGTCAACTGATATCAAAGTTAAAATATATACTTTGTACTGTGCATTTAGTAGAAATTTTAATGTTGTATCTCTCATTACAAAAAGAAGGTCACTGGGTAAAACTCTATAGGCCAATTTAAAATTGTGCTAAAGTCCAGGGTGTCGTTTTTCAAAGTTTTAGCTCGGTTTACAAATAATTAGGTCATTCAAAATCAGGGCCAACAAAAGTCAGTTCAATTCTAAAGTCTAAATTTTATAGATAATACCACAGAGTCGCTATCCCTGGAAAAGGGGCTTTTTATCACAGGGATGTATTTAAAAAAAACTTGGTAGATGGTCTAGATTGCGGTTTCAATGGATAAGAGTTCGCCACATAATTGGCATACATTCAATACATTCATTTTTTTTAAGATTAGATATGAATTTGACTATACAAAATGTATTTAATGAAGTGAACTAAAATCTATTATCATGATTGAGTGATACATGTGCAAACAAATTTAATGAAAAATATTTAACTCCAACCTTTTTGATGATGTACATTTTAACATTTTTAAGTGGTGATAACACCCTTTTATTTTATGCTTTTCAGTGGATTACTGATTTATCCGTGAAAATTATATTTGGTAATTTCACAGTGAAAATTATCAAAATATAATTTCACTCTTTTCAATGACGAAACTACTTTTTTAAGATTTTCCCCATGTGGTACCTCAATTTTATTTTTGCTGACAATTCTGACAATGTCAGGCTGTTTAAAGCAAAAGCAAAACTGAAATTGATAAATAACTTAAATGTCAAAAGTAATAAAAAGAAGAAAACTTACTTCTATTCATTCAAATTCATGAAATTCCAATCACCAAATTTCGTCTTTTTTGTTTCATTTTGACAGTCTCAAAAATACATTCCTTCCCCATGCAAAACTGCTCTTGATGACATTTGGGCATATTAAAGTATCCTACGAGCAATAACTGCCGTATGCTTTATGAAAAATTGAAAGCATTGACAGCCATAGCCTGGAACCCCGTTGTATCGATCTATTTACCCATAAATCACAACTGCAGTCAAAAAATTTAAATTTCCCTGAATCTTTATTTTGTATCATTTATTTTGATTCTTTTGTCAAAAATATTACATGACAAACATCACTGATATATAGTTTTTAGCTTTGGAATAAACGGTTATTTACAGATATGTCAAACAGGTTAAAGAATTAGGTCACGCCATTATATCGATGCATTGTGAGAATCGCTCAGTTAGTCAAAGTTTTGGAAGTCTGACCCATCTTTATGCTAGATTTTTCAGTCAATTAGAATCAAAGATGTCTGTTTTAAAATGTCAGCATGAATTTAGGAACTTTCAACAGGCAGTAAATGTGTTTTTAATAAGAACACACTAATTAAAAGTCTATTTATTATCTACAAAGTCTGACGGTACTGGAAACATGTTTTTGACCACTTTTACGGCACAAAACAAATGCGAAAGATTTTCGTGACACTGTTGTAAATGTTAGCAATCAGTTGCTAGTGCATTTTGCAAAAAAATCGAAAGATTTGTAAATAGATCGATACAATGAATAGCACGATACAATGGGGTTCCACTATAACTCGAAGAATAAGTTAAATCAACCCAGCGTTCTTGAGCAGGTTTCCAAGTTTTCCATTTTCCTAGCTCCTTTTCTGAATGTTTTCACATCTGTCAACACTTATTTTTTGTCTGTTACAATCCTCAAATAAGTTTTCTTTCTTTTAAAAATGTGTATGACTAACAAATCCAAATTATATCCCACTGAATCTTACACAATTATTTTCCTCCCATGAAATACACAACTTTAAAAAATGGCTGCCGCTTACAATTTACAAAGCCAGGTCTAATATAAATTCGCACTAAGTAACAGAAATATGGATGGATGGTTGGACTTTTTCTCCTACAAGAATTGTTTGTTTTTATTATCAAAACAAGCGATCATTCATATTTTTTTAATAAAATTAATAAATATAACCGTCATTTAATGTTGATTGGCGGACTTTTTTTTCAGCTCAAGACTTCTTTTTTTAATGAGAAATTCCGAATAAATGGGGCTCTCAATGGGGGAAACAGTTTTAATATTAACGTTAAAATTATGGAAATTTCGTTTTAACTTGTTTTTTAAGCATAAAATAAAAAGAAAATTTGTCTGTTTGTTGTGTAAGATGTAATTTTATTTCATCTCGTGAACTTTAAAAACAGTATTCTCACTCGTGGCTTCGCCACTCGTGAGAATACTGTTTTTAAAGCCCACTCGATGAAATAAAATTTCATCTTACACACAAACAAACAAATATCCTCTATATCAATATCTAAACACAAAGGAGGGACCCCTTTACACACGCCAAACCCTATATATCCGTTATCATCGCACCCGAATGAATAGGTCCGTTTAAAGTAAGTTGCACAAGAACAATACATAAAATTGTATGTCGATGTCCAAATAAAAAAACTAACTGTAGAATCTATAATTATTTTAAAAAAACATGGAACTTACTAAGTAGATTTATATAATATAATGAAAATATGGTATAGGTTAAATTTTACTTACGCACAGTAAAATCGCTCATGTTGTCGAAGCTCAAGCATGTTGTAACGGAGGTACCGTTTTTGTCTGGCGGCGCATTTGCACAAAACTTCCATAGTCCAAAATAACCATACCTAGTTACATCTTGCACGGTTAAAGATAAATAAAACCAATATGGAATTGCTACGCCTATAATATTTGAGATTAAAGCTAATCCTAAAAGAGTGAGTCCTATTTTGTCAAATAACATTTTTGCCTCGTTTTAAATCACTTAAATGTTTAAGAGAGCAAAAGACGTCGTATCCCAACGACCAACTAGATCTATACAGGATCTGTCAGTGCGCGTACACAACTTGATTAGTCCATGTTGAGATTAAAGGTAAATAGGGTTATCAAACAAAAACGATATTGTATCTTTGTACTATTTACAATATTAACAAATTAAGTTGTTTTTTTCATGTAAATTAAATTGAAAGTAGAATCTAAATCATTTTATAAATAAATGTGAAAGCTGTGTTTGTCTAAAAAACGTTTGACGATCACCATTCCTCCTGCATCCCCTAAAGTAATGGTAGTAAGTGACGTCATTAACTTTATTTTCGAAAAAAAACGCACCTACTGAGTTACGCCCAAACTTCTCCAAATCCCTCCAGAGGCGTGCACGTCGCGGAGAAGGCAAACAGCAGGTCAAGGTCAAGTCATCTCAAGTACCAGAGGTGATTGGTTGACCTGTCCTGACTAACTCTGGAGGGTGGCGCTAACAAGAGCCGTTTTATGTCAACCGCCTGTTTGCAGCCGTCACGGAACTTGATGCTTTTCCAGTATTGTCTTTTCTCCATCGAACAAAGTACATGACTTAGGAAGATCGGCATGAAAAAGACGTCCCTGATGAGACTTCTAGAGTGGACCGGCATGGACGCTGAGACCTCGGACATATGGAATTTCCGGCGCCGAGCTAAAATAAACTTAAATGAAGAAGAAGAAAAAACGCCCAACCTCCGCACACCGGTTACGCTACGGCCAGTAACCACTGCCTTCACACAAATCACGTGATGATGGTCTTACCACATGATTGTGTAAAAATATACGCCAATGAAATCGTTGAAAAAATGTTTTAATGTTTCTGTAATTAACAGCGACATTTAAACTTAAACTCTGGTCTATGATTGAAAAAAAAATCATTTTTGTAAAACGTAGAGACGAACTTAATGATTACTTGAATGATTTCTCTTTCGAGAGGGGCCATTGTTGTGATGGCACAATCTTCTACGCAGTGATCTCCGCTTACAGGATTAGCGTAACCGGTGCGAGGAGTTTCTTTATCCTGTAAGGGGAGATCACTGCGTAGGAGATTAAGTTACGCCATGTCGCACAGGTCTTCGTACATTCGCATTTTCGGATAATAAAATAAAGGCGACCATACAACACACTAAATATGTGCGAGCGTGCGTGTGTGTGCGTGCTTTTTTAAAGTATCCATATTTTTACAGAAAAAAAAAGACTTCACGGGGAGGGGGTGCAGGGTCAGGTGGATCCCATATGAATCTCAAAATTGATCCAGATGTGCACTGTAACACCATAAGTGAAAGGGAAGATAGGTCAGTCACATTGAATTGTAAGTTTTCAACTATTTAAATATTTATGTAAAATTCAACGCCCTTTTGAAGAAAATCGAAATCTTATTCTACTCTCCAGCTCATATTCCTCTATAGTTATCCATTTTGGTATCGAATTTTTATGCAGTCTTCGCCGAGATATATAGAAGAAAATGAGGTTTACAATTTTACCACCAAACGATACTTAACATTCAAACAAAACCCTTACTGAAACATTAATTCAGACTTGAACAAGGAATTGTCGGTCAAAATTTCATCTGAGCTCCATATGTGCTGAAGAAATCTATGGGTGCATGATATCAAAAAACCATCAACATAATTACAATGACTTCCATAAAGTAATCTATGTTTTATTCATTTGTGTATCATTTTGTTATTAAATCCGAAATAGACAGATTGCGAGAATAACATCATCAATAAAGAATGAGATTAAAGACATTTATCAGCTTACTTAAAGCTATTATGGAAAGTCCAAGTTTTATTTATTTTAAAGGTATACGTCCGTCCGGTAAGCTTAAATAGGTAAAGCGTTAGACTGTGAATCGTGCGACCCGGGTTCGTTTCTATCTACCTCTGCCTTGGTTAAGGTTTAAGTTCCATGCGAAAGTGAAATGAAAAATGGACAAAGCTAGGAGAGACAAGTAATAATTGGATAGAGAAGTCTTAATCCGATTTTGATAATATTGAGAAAGTCGAAGATGAAACATTAGAGCGACAACGCGCTGTTTGGCGTTTTGTCGTGTTGTCACTAGCGAGAAGACGAAAAGGCGATTACGATATAGGTTGCGTTTTCGTTTTCGATCGACAACGCAACGCGCAATGTACCAAATCAGCCACCATAAAATATATTGTTTATAGCGATGATGCTGACTGTAAATATTTTACTTCATAATCAAAAAGAATCGAACTTAAGAAAACGCAGACAGGCTCGAATTGATTATTGTTAAAATAAATTTTATGTTGTGTTGATAAAACGTTTGAGATGAAAAGGAAAATCGCACCACTGAATTTTGATGAAGATACTCATGATAACCTATTATGTCATCGAATGCTTTATTATTACATCACTTAATGTATTGCCTTATTACTGCAAACTATATTGTCTGATTTTTACCATGCATGTACAGTGTATTGTGTGATGAGCGAAAACGTAAAAATGCGTTCATTGAACGCCGCCTTTCCTTGTTGATCTTGTTTTTCATATTCTTTGCGCGCCAAGGCAAAATCTCGTCGTGTTCTTTTTTCGCCGGGACTGAAGGAAATAAGTAAAAAACACAAAGGACTGGAGCGTTTTAGTCACACTACACGGAAACAATAACAACAACAAATCATATAGAACACCGCATAAATATTACGTGTGTTTTTCATTAACTAAAATATTTCAGCATAAGAGACTGGCGGAATTTATGTGTATTCTGTTATTTTTTAATATTCTTGTCAATATTAAATACACCTAAAAAACAACCACAACAACTAAAATTAACACAAAATATGTTGTTGTATTTCAGCACTACATGACAGCTGTCGGTGTCATCATATTTGTCTTACTGTTTTCTGAACGTTGACATGTATATGTTTATCTTTTATTCATAAACATTTTTAATTCTTTTAAGGGACCATCTTGTTTGTCTCTGGTCTGGCTACCTTGCTTCAGAGCACTTTGGGTGTTAGACTACCAATAGTTCAAGGAGGGACTGTTACTTTCGTTATACCAACTATAGCAATTCTCCTACAACCGCAATGGGAGTGTGAGTTTGTAACAGCTAGGAACCAGTATGGGCCAAATCTAAATTTAACTCAACTTGGGTTGCCGGAAATAGGAAGTGAAAAACACCGTGAAATGTGGATGTTGCGGATACGTGAAATACAAGGAGCTATAATTGTGGCCTCGTTGTTCCAAGTGCTTACAGGAGTCAGTGGTATACTTACGTACATGTTGAAATATATAGGCCCTCTTTGCATTGTGCCAATCATAACATTAACAGGTATTTCACTTTTTCCCGCCGGATCCAAGATGGCGTCTGGTCATTGGTGGATTGCCTTACTTACAATGTTCCTCATTACTATATTTAGCCAATATATGAAACGAGTTGAAATCCCCTGTTTCTGCACAAAAGATAAAATTGCATTTTTCTCGCTGTTCCCGGTTTTGCTTGGAGTTATGACGTCGTTTATAGTGTGTATAATTTTGACGGCAACAGATGTACTTCCGGCTGATAAAACCAAATGGGGATATATGGCACGAACTGACACAGGTATGCATGTACTGACTGAAGCTAAATGGTTTCGTTTTCCTTATATAGGACAATGGGGTTTACCAAAGGTCAGCATGGTTGGTGTATTTGGAATGCTCGCTGGCGTAATAGCTGCCATGATCGAATCAATTGGTAATTATTACGCATGCGCAAGACTTGCAGGTGCTCCTCCTCCGCCATTACATGCGGTGAACAGAGGAGTTTTCACAGAAGGTGTAGCATGCGTTCTTGCAGGGATTTGGGGATCTGGAAACGGAACAACCTCTTATGCTGAAAACATAGGCGTTATTGGTACAGTGTGGCAATACCACGTGACATTGACGTCATTTTCGGCATCATTTCCAAGACAAATGTTGCTCGATTCGGAAAAGAAAACAGCCGTAAATATTTTATTTCTGTACCAATTTCTTTGGGATATGCACCAGTCTACGGGGAAAAATATAAGCTTTCCATAGAATATTGGATCTTCGTCAGTATATAAGCTGTTTTATCAAACACTTTGCCTAACCTTGGAAGTTGCTTGTATTAGAGCGGGCTTCAGTTGCAAGCTATTTCGTTTTCTGGCGTAATCTGGTCTACGCCATAATTAAAAAGTAAGGTTTACATCAACTGGGAGTACGGAAGGCAAAACTCTACCTAAATATGTTCATATTTTTATTATGAATGACATAAATCTTACATTTTACTTCAATTGTCAAATCTGGCACCAGTTTCAAGTCGAAAAAAAACGACTACAGTTTAAAGCCGATTTTAGAATCCGTTGCAAATGCGAAGCAACATGCCTACCGTTCTCTTTCTACAATTTAGTTTTTCATTGTTGATCTTTCACAGAGAGATTATGAAAAAACTGATTGTTCCTTAAAGCAACAACACTTACTTGTATCGCAATAGTGCACGTCAAATCACGTAGATTTAGTCCTGTCGGAAAATAATGTTTGGTTTCGTTTTGAAGATGTTTAAAGTATTGCTCATCTTTTCCTATGTAGTTAAATGTGTTTTATTCTATTTTCACAATGGCGAAATTGATAAGAAATATATGTGCTCTCAGTGAGAGAAAGAGTTAATATAAAAACACTTTTGTATGATATGGAAAGGGTTACACTTTAACACGAGTGTTGTTAAGCTAAAGGTATTTTTTCAGTTTATTCTGACAAACACTGACACTCGTGAATGTGACGAACAGGTTCTTCTGTCCTCAAAAGAGAGACTTTTAAAAGGTATATATTTTTTCTGGAATTGTTGTATAATAAAGTTCTATAGAGTTTGATAAACTAAAACACAATTTGAACTTGGAACTTTGCCTTGTAAATCTGATAGAATTGTTACTTAGTTGCATTGCTTATAATTCTCTATTTATCAAAAAGACCCAAAATAGCCATGAATAAGAACGAGAATGGACGCCATGTGGAGTAAACAAAGTAGAAAATAGTTAACAGATAAATGATTTTACAAACCAACATCAATCGATCAAAATCAAATTTCTTGAAACAAAACATTCAACAAGACGGAAATAACAAAGATTATCAATAATTATATAAATATTTACATTAACATCTGTAATAGCAACATCGGCAAGATCTATGACTGGGGTCCATATGCCACTGATGCGTCCATTGAATAATTGATAGCTAACATAAGCTTAGTAAAATTACGATTACATTTGAAGAGTAATTTCAATTCTTATCCTTCAACTGTCAAATGACTTACTTCTTTATTTACATATCAGATAATTCACTTATTTAGTATATGCGTCACGTTTATCATGTTTTAGATTTTAATGTGCGATCCTTTTTTAATCTTAAAATGCTACAAAAAGCGTGTTTAGGACATTTGCAGGTCATGCCGCGTGCAATAATCCATGCATTTACAGCCAATGGCCACATCGATAAGAAATAGTCCCAAATAGCCCTATCGTTTTTATTCAGTTGAAAGAGACATTATTGTTAAAAAAGTTCTACTCGATTTAAATGTTTTCAAACCACAAATATTCCGTTCCCTTCCTCTCTTTACAATGTATATTGGTGAGCTCTCTGATAAAGCTGAGTTGACTGATATAATTAACTAAATTTGTCAGATATGCAGTTCATCAACAGAAATAAATGCAATTATAAAATAGATAGTGTTTAATAGTGTTCTTAAGTTAACGGAGTTATATCCAGTTCACGAAAACGGTTACCGTGGGTATGAAAACTTGATATAAAAATATTTTTTATCAACGAGTGCCACTGTGTTAAAAAGCTTAATCTATCATACTAAAAGATTGCTACAGGTTCTTTAAATTTATACAAAGGCTCTTTACAAAAGAATAACATTTGACTTTAAAATTGCCGCGTCGAGGCGTAACCCTTTTTACAGCATACAAATCGAAGTGATCCGGAATGTGCACGTTCATTGGACAGGCTAGCTAAGTCAATCAGAGCCTGAAACATTTTCAATTTTGCCGTTTTATGGGAAATTTAGGGTTTCTGTTTTCTATTCCATGTTTAGTATTGCTACATGACACAAATAAATGTTTCATAATCATTACCGTGAAAGAACAATGATTAAAGAGTAAATCAATTTCTTTACAAATACTGCAGTACAGACAACAATTTTACTACTTTTAAAATCACTTCAATATCGCAGCGAGGAAAAAATTATTTAAATATTCATTTGTGTTTATGTAAATTGTATAGAAAATAAAAAGTTTTTCATGGTTAACATAATTATAGAAAAGAGAACGGTAGGCATGTTGCTTCGCATTTGCAACGGATTCTAAAATCGGCTTTAAACTGTAGTCCTTTTTTTTTCGACTTGGAACTGGTGCCAGATTTGACAATTGAAGAAAAATGTAAGATTTATGTCATTCATAATAAAAAAATGAACATATTTAGGTAGAGTTTTGCCTTCCGTACTCCCGGTTGATGTAAACCTGACTTTTTAATCATGGCGAAGACCAGATAACGCCAGAAAACGAAATAGCTTGCAACTGAAGCCCGCTCTAAAACAAGCAACTTCCAAGGTTAGGCAAAGTGTTTGATAAAACGGCTTATATACTGACGAAGATCCAATATTCTATGGAAAGCTTATATTTTTCCCCGTAGACTGGTGCATATCCCAAAGAAATTGGTACAGAAATAAAATATTTACGGCTATTTTCTTTTCCGAATCGAGCAACATTTGTCTTGGAAATGATGCCGAAAATGACGTCAATGTCACGTGGTATTGCCACACTGTGGTATAACAAATGTAGGCAGTAGACGTGTAGTCCAAATCGGCGGGCTTATGATGCTAGTCCTTGGTTGTTTTGGAAAGTTTGCGGCACTGTTTACTTTAATTCCAACACCTGTAATCGGAGGAATGTTTATGATAACTTTCGGTATGGTGACGGCTGTAGGGTTATCAAATCTACAGTATATTGATCTTAACTCACCACGAAACCTATTTATTCTAGGAGTTTCTTTATTCTTCGGTCTTAGTCTTCCAATGTGGATTACAGAGCATGACGTCATCGATACCGGAAATGACATCATAGATCAATTATTATCCGTCCTTTTGAGTACCAGTATGTTTGTTGGAGGACTCATTGGTTTTGTGCTGGATAATACTATTCCTGGAATTGAGAGGAAAGGGGAATTAACTCGTGGAGACAAACGTCGTCTTCGGTAAAGTCCGGCTCGTCACAATCAAATTATGATCCGTATAATTTCCCTTATATTCAACCTTATCTGGACAAAATTAAACTATTTAACTATGTCCCAGTGTGTCCAAGGTTTTTAGCCAAACCTGTAATCGTGAATAGCTTTTCAAACGAAGCTATGGAATAAAATAAGCTATGGAGTAAGTTCTTTGTAACGTGCTTGTTTTTCCTCTTTTTGCAATGGTATAGATATGTTTTGTTTTTTAGACTTTAAGTTTTATTATTATACGGTGTAACCAGGTAGGCGGTGTAAATGGGAGCACATTCACGAGTCTCTGTTCATGGTTAACAAGAGCCATGTCAACATGGCCATCCCCCGCCGCCTTTTCGGCGGGGGATAATAAAAGTGCGTATACACCCTTGTATAGCTAATACCATAGAAGTATTAAATGAAAATTGTGTAATAGTGTCATCTTATTGTTGTTATGAATACTTAATGTGGAAATTGACTTTTACTTATATTTTTGGCAGCTGTGCGCTGAATGCTTTGAGAAGAGCCGAATAAAATGCTACCTTGACAAATATCTGCTTAGATCTGCACAGTAGTATATAGTATATACTTGCTTTTGGTATGGTCATTACACAATAAACTCGAAAATACACAAAAGAACTTTATTGAGTATAGACAATTTGTATAAAAATGCAAATACTTGCATCATAAAAGGTAATGGTGATATTTTTCTTTATAATTCAATAAACATTGAATAATAAATAGATATGATTAAAACAAAGTATGAGAAAAAATTACTATAACAAAAAAATGAGTTATGATGGGTTTAGTTCCTGCTATCTCGGTACTCTAAAAGCAATAAAGATATAACAAAAGTTTGTTTTTGAGAAACATAAATGGTAAGCTATTTTGCTAAATTAACATTTTTAAGAAAAAAAAAGATTAAAGATATTTCAACAGATGTGATTATTATTTGAAATAAAGTATCCCTTACTCAGTACTGTGAAAATGAAAGCGTTCAAGATACGAATGTTCAGTAATGTGAAAATGAAAGCGTTTAAAATACGAATGTTCAGTTATGTGAAAATGAAAGTGTTCAAAATACGAATTTTCAGTTATGTGAAACCGAAAAGGTTTAAAATACGAATATTTATTTATGTAAAAATGAAAGCGTTTAAGCTACTAATCATTTGAAGCAAGCATTGCCTCTATCCGCTAATGTGCTAATTTGTTTTGGTAACATCAACATAATTTTGAAATAATAATTCAAAAATGTGTTAAACTTTTTAATCTATTTGGCAGTATCGTGAAAAACTAAAAATATTTACTATTTCGTTGTAATTGTAACCATACTGATGCGGTAACAACGAAAAAGAAAGTACAGTGTCCTTCAGAAATGCAAAATGAGCTTACAAAAAATCCAAACAAAAGAAATAGTTTTTTTTTTACTTTTCATAAACGCCATTTCTTGATTGGCATTGTTAGTTATACATGTGTAACAAAATAGAAATAATTTTTGAAAACACTCCACAGCTTAAAACTATAAGTGCTGACAATTCCTTTCTCAGAAAAGATGAAAAATAGAAAAAATAAAATAGATATGTATATACAGCATGCTTTGCAGAAACACAATTACAATTAAACCCACCTTTTTCTTAAGTTTTAAGTTTTTGAAAAAATATAAAAAGAATTGGACACATAGGCTCTGTTCTGGAATTCCTTTCACGATTAAACAATTAAGATATCAAGTTTGAAGTAAGCAGTATTGTAATGTAAATCAAAAGGCAAGATTCACGCGGATCAATATTCGTTGATTTTATGTAAGGCCAGGAATAGCTCTGGCAGCCAAGATCAGCATCGGTGAAGCCACAATATTGAGTATACCAGCAACAATACTCAAACCAAACGATGCATGAGGTTTGAAATGGACCAAGGGGTTCGCCGATTCCACCATTTTCTTTACCTCGTTGTCGACAACAAACACAATGGCACCGATTATCACGAACAAGCCTGCACAAATAAATAAATAAATAAACAAGAAACATGGCAATGCCATGAAACCAGGTTTTCAATTATCACCATTGTAGATAAATATGTTGTATTTGAAATACAAATACATGCAACAAACAATGTAACTATGTGCAATGTAAAACATGAATAATGTAGGAGGAATTGCCACTGAAGAAGTGTTCACTATATATTCTGTATAAGGAAAAAAACAAAGGGCCATAATTAGGTCAAAAATTATCCAATCACAAAACCCCAACAATATGTGCCAGGGCGCTTGGTGACAAAGCTTCTGTGAAAGTTTGAACAAAATCCGTTGAGAAATGTAGGACGAGTTCAGCACAGAAGAATTTGTTCACTATAATATATTGATAATTCTGTATAAGGAAAAAAAACAAAGGGCCATAATTAGGTCAAATATTATCCAATCACAAAACCCTGACAATATGCGCCAGGGCACATGATGACAAAGCTTCTGTGAAAGTTTGAACAAAATCCGTTGAGAATTGTAGAGGGAGTTCAGCACAGAAGAAATTGTTCACTATATATTCTATATAAGGAAAAAAAACAAAGGGCAATAATTAGGTCAAATATTATCCAATCACAAAACCCCGACAATATGCCCCAGGGCACTTGGTGACAAAGGTTCTGTGAAAGTTTGGTCAAAATCCGTGGAGAAATGTAGGAGGAGTTGCGCACAGAAGAAATTATTCACTATATATTCTTTATAAGGAAAAACAAGATTGCATTTGAGAAATGCTTATAATGCCACCGCATTACACAAATTGAAGGGTAGGAACAAATGCTGTTGAAGAACGGGTCTTTTATTAACCTCGTGTATTATTGTCTGGATGAGCCGGTACCAATGCAAAGCCAAAGTATTACTATAAACTGCTAGCATTCCCTTGCAGAAAGATAAGCAGACGACAGCCTAAATTTCATGACTACATCAAAGGACAACACAGTAAGACACTTTGTCAAAATCTAGGTCAGCTGATAATCAAAGTTCACTTTACATCTTAATCTGTGCACATGGTTCACATTTCATAGCTGTACATCAAAGGACAAGAAAGTCGGTCACATAATCAAAATCTAGGTCACTTGATATAAAAGTTCAATTTTACAACTTAAACTGTGCACATGGTCAAAATTTAATTGCTGTACATCAAAGGACAAGAAAGTAGGTCACTGTCCCCTTGGGCAAGGCAAAATTTTGACCCAAGGGTTTAATTCAAAACAATCTTGATACAGGTCAACCAAACAACATTTCAAGTCAAATATCTAAGCTGTAGCTTTCTCCCATTCAGAAAACATTTGTTTTATTTTCTGTTTTTATTATGTGTACTAAATGAAAATCAATGCCCCCAGGCAGGGCCGATTTTGACACCAGGGGAAAAATTTGAACAACTTTGGTAGAGGACCTACCAGATGATATTATATAGCAAACATCAAAGCTCTATGCCTTGTAGCTTCAGACAAAAATAGTTTTTATTTTTTTTTTACTATATGTACATAATGAAAATCAATGAACCCGGGGCGGACCCAATTTTGACCCCAGGGCTATAATTTGAACAATCTTAGTAGAGGTTCACTTCCTAAAGTCTCATGCCATAAATTTAACCTCTAGCCATTGTCAATTCAGCGAAGAAGATTTTTCAAGTTTTTACTTTGTACATATAAGGAAAACTATCGCCTCTAGGGCAGGGCAATTTTTTCACTAGGGGCATAATTAAAACAACTTTAGTAGAGGACCCATAGATGATATTATATACCAAATATCAAAGCTCTAAGCCTTGTACCTTCAGACAAGATGATTTTTTATTTTTTTACTATATGTACATAGTGAAAATCATTGACCCCTGGGGGTTGGGCCAATTTTGACACCAGGACTATCATTTGTACAATCTTGCTAGAGGTTCACTACACAATGTTTCATGCAAAATATCTTAACTCTAGCCTTTGTAAATTTAGAGAAGATGATTTTTTAAGTTTTTATTATACACATATAAGGAAAACCTATGGCCCCCGGGGCGGGGCTAATTTTGACACTAGAGGCAAAATTTGAACAACTTTGGTAGAGTACCTATAGATGATATCATTTAACAAATATTAAAGCTCTAAGCCTTGTACCTTCAGACAATAATATTTTTTCATTTTTTACTATATGTATATATTGGAAATCAATGACCCCCGTGGCAGGGGCAATTTTGACCCCAGGGCTATAATTTGAACAATCTTGCTAGAGGTTCACTACACAATGTTTCATGCAAAATATCTAACCTCTAGCATTTGTCAATTGCTAGAAGAAATTCTTTTTAAGTTTTTACTGTAAGTTTTTTACAATATACATATAAAGAAAACCAATGACCCCAGGGGCGGGCCGATTTTGACCCCAAGGCTAAAATTTGAACAATCTTGCTAGAGGTTCACTACACAATGCCTTATGCAAAATATCTAAGCTCTAGGCCTTTTGGGTCTTTACAAGAAGGTATTTTAAGTTTTTACTATATATGTACATATAGTGAAATTCAATGACCCCCCGAGCGGGGCCGATTTTGACCCCAGGGCTATAATTTAAACAATCTTGCTAGAGGTTCACTACACAATGCCTTATGCAAAATATCTAAGCTCTGGGCCTTTTGGGTCTTTACAAGAAGGTATTTTAAGTTTTTACTATATGTACATATAGTGAAAATCAATGACCCCCGGGGCGGGGCCGATTTTGACCCCAGGGCTATAATTTGAACAATCTTGGTAGAGGTCTACCAGACAATGCCTTATGCAAAATATCTAAGCTCTAGGCCTTTTGGGTCTTTACAAGAAGATCTTTTAAATTTATTCTTATAATTCCTTTTGGTTGCCATGGCAACCAGATTTCTGCATGGAATGAAATTCTTTGAACAACTTTGTGAGCCCTTCATCCAAGGATCAATCCTGCAAAGTTTGGTTGAAATTGGACAAGTGGTTTTTCACAAGAAGATTTTTTAAGTTCACTATATAATCTATATAACACACACACACACACACAAACAAACACACAAACACACACACACACAGGTGAATCGCTATATGCCACCGCATCGCAGATGCTGCGGTGGCATAAAAAACAAAGGGCCTTAATTAGGTCAAATATTACCCAATCGCAAAACCCCGACAATATGACCCAGGGCACTTGATGACAAAGCTTCTGTGAAAGTTTGGTCAAAATCCGTTGAGAAATGTAGGAGTTGCGCACAGAAGAAATTGTTCACTATATTCTATATAAGGAAAAAAAACAAAGGGCCATAATTAGGTCAAATATTATCCAATCGCAAAACCCCGACAATATGCGCCAGGGCACTTGATGACAAAGCTTCTGTAAAAGTTTGGTCAAAATCCGTTGAGAAATGTAGAAGGAGTTGCGCACAGAAGAAATTGTTTACGCCCGCCCGCCGACATACCTCAATCTAATAACCAGTTTTTTCCTTCGGAAAACCTGGTTAAAAATAAAAAAAAATCGGAGATGTGATGTTGACCAGTGATGCTCACACGATTTGTTCATCAATATCTCATAATCATCATTATCTCATCATTATAATTATTATCTCATCATTATAACCATCATTATCTCATCATTATAATCATCATCATAATCATCATCATCTTTTACTCATCATCATTATCATCAGTATATCATAATCATCATTTTATAATCATCATAATCAACAGTACATAGTTATCATCAACATTATCATCAAGAGAAATCATCATTATTATCCGTACATTATCATCATCATGATTCATTACAATGTTATTCACCAATATCAATCAATCATCAATTTATCAGTGCACCATCAGCATCTGACACATCACTATCGTAAAATTGGCAGTCATGGTCGCAGTTATAGTTGCAGTCATGTTTCTGTAGCCGTATTGATAGCCGTTTGTATAGTTGTAGTTGAATAGCAGTGGTGGTAAATGTCGTCACATCTCTTACTTTAATGGTACTTTTAAATGTCGTGGCAGTAGTGGTTATAGTATGTGTTGTAGTCCTAGCCATAAAGTTAAATTTGTCGTAGTAGCAGAAGTTGTAGTTTTAACTGTAGTACTCGTATTCTAAAAGTTGTTTTACTAATCTTCAAGGGACGACCGAATCAGTTGTCTGTATGCTTCAGGTTAAACCGACAAGTAAATCATAATCTGATTTTGCTCTAGAGGAAGTCTTCACGTAAGCTGTAGCTGTCTGGTGGTCATAGAAAAATCAAAATACTTGCTGCCGAGGTCGTCCTGTATATAACGAATTGTTGTCGTAAAAGTTTTAGAAGCCGTTTTATTTGTTTGTGTCGTCAGACCAAACAAATAATGGTAGCGAAATTTCAGACCCTGATGTTCTTATTTGCAAATGCCGAAAGTAGTCCAAACTCCTCGAAGCGGTTACTTCCCTTCATATGTACATTATCGCCGAAAAATTAAGGGGAGATCACTGCGTAAAGATGGTCAAATGACAGGCGCATTAATTTTCAAGCAAAATAGTTCCTGGATGGTCCAAGATTTCTAATATTGTTTTATTCTTTGTAGATATACATGCTTATAGTAAGCTCCATGATTATTTACATCTGTGTTAAACAACAGTTAGCGTCGAAATAATAAAGGTTACAAACCCTAATTTAGGATAACATGGTTTTCTTCAGGCTGTTAACATATAACTTCATCGTGGCCGATGGGTTTGCGCGCTCGCTTAGGAAGCGAGAAGTCTGGAGTTTTGCCAGTTAAGGCAACTCATTTTTTTCAAATTGTTTAAGTCAAATAGACATTAAATTGAATTAGTCTTATAGCCAGTTTACTACAATTACAAGAGCGATCAGTGATCACATGTGTCGCCTCATGATGGTCAATTTCATGTTGGGACAAGTTTTGTGACAGACGGACAGACAGACGTACAGTGCACAACTAGACTTGATACTGATCATTCCTGTAAAGTTTGGATGAAATTGCACCAGTACTTTATGAGGAGTAGTCCGGACAAGTTTTGTGACGGACGGACAGACGGACATTCCAACATTTTGGCTATAGGGGCTATTTTCTTTGTTATTTTCTTTGTTTTCTTAAGGGCTACTAGCCCCTAAACCCTTTGATCACGGAATGAACCTATTGTTCTCTTTTGTTCTCTTTACTGTTATATAGCCCCTAAACCCAAAATGTTTGCTCGGACGGACAGACAGACAGACGGACAGACAAACGACGGAGAAGTGATCCCTATATGTCGCCACTACTCCGTAGAGGCGACACAAAAACGCTGGAAAGCATTGGTTTATAATCTCACAACCTTCACCTTCCTGACATTCTGAGACCCAAACAAATTCAGCGCCTTCTGTGCTTTGATTTAATGCGCAGTCATGTGATATACAGACGCCGTCTTTGAAGTCTTAGTCGTCGTGGTTGTCGTTGTAGTCGTATAATTCTTAATTATGGTAGTCGTTCTCGAAGTTTAAAAGTCGTAAAATTCGTATTCGTGGTCTCCACTACTACTGGTCTATTATTCAAAGTGGACGCAGGTCAAGAACGCTGTATTACAAATGGTCACAAATGAAAAATGCACTTTTGTTGTTTATAAGGGAAATTAAACAAGAAATTTGATGACGTTTTCCAAAACAACACGTACTTTTTGACTGTTTAAGTTATTAAACTGAACTATATTTTGGAAACTTTTTAAACATAAATTTGACTGTATCTGATTCACATATCGCCTTACTTGCAAAAAACGGAATGGGTGCGGCTATGTACAACAGACGGTTATTCTCCTTCTTGAAAAATATCTTCAAGCAGACCACAACTATTGCTGCCGTGGTTGTCAGGATGGCGAGGATCTCGAGAGCGCGTGCAGCTTCAAATGCTTTAGCTGAAAATAAAGTAATTGAGTAGTATAAATCTAAAGTATTGTGTCTTCCGAAAGCTTGTTCAAATTCCTTTCCGTAAATATTATCAAATGTTCAATAGAATTATTTTTATGTTGGTCATATTTAAACGCTTTTTAATTTTACAACGCAAGAAAAATGGCGAAATATGCCGAGAAGGCATGAGATGTATGACGAATTAAACATCTTAATTATACTTCCGTCATTGTGTTAATGCAACTGCTCAAAATTATGTATTTACGTTTGAATTTTTAAACACAATTTTTTATGGCTTTAAATCATAAATATGATGCTCAAATTAAGATTTATCAATTTTGTAGGTTCCAAAAAGCATCATTAATAAAGATATTACCGAATTTAACGTTTCGTGTTAATAAAGGGAGGTAATTGGAAATTTATTTTCTATAAAATTTGAGTCAAATTTTACAATAAGAAATGAATGCATAAATTTTAATGATTACATATAATATGCACAAATATTTGCAGTTCATATTTTACATATTCTTCAATGTTTGAAAATTGTTTTACATTGTATTTGCATAATTATGTACAAATATATAATTTAACTCAATGTGGTTAACCATTTTGATCAATTAACATTGTTGGCTAATACATGTACGAGGGTTGTTCAAAAAGGTCGTGGACTGCGGCTGTACTGTTCACATCTATAAAGTTGTGCACACGATGTTACAAGATACAGATATTGAAACATGTCTTTAAAATACAGTAATAAAATCAATAAAATGTGTTTAAAAATAACAATTCTGTGAAAATTACAAGTAACAATGGGTACGCGATCCGGCGCACGCTAATGATAAAACAAAATGACGTTCGTGACGTCGAAATTTCAATTAAAAATGTCACAATCTTCTGAAAGTACATTTTCGTGTGTTCTATGTCTCCTAATTATATAACCATAAACATTTTTCTGTTTGTTATGATGTAACGAGAATGAAAGCGGTCACCTTTTCGCTCCATTCTCCGTATAAGGGTCCGAAAGCTAACCACTTTCTTTATCACGATTTTTGAGTAATCTTGACTCTTACCGGACATTGTTATCAAGTTGATTCAATTGATGATTTATAGTATCAATTTAAAACCACCATCGTCTGATCTTTAAAAAATATGATTCTTAACCCATTACCAGATATATATACAATGTACGCCTTTCTACGCCTTTTTCACCCCCTCTTTTGCTTTCTCAATTGGTGATAAAAATGCCTTATTTAGGCCCCAAACACTTGTTTTTGTTTGAGAAATCTTGTTTAAAAAAGTGACCACTTTTTCGGCGCCGTCCCCCATCCAAAAGATACATCAGGGGGTTGCCAGAAGGGGGATGTGCCCCTTCTGTTTGGGGGGTTTGAAGGGGGCGGTAGTCCCCCTCATCGCCAAAATTTTTCGGACTTGTGAGAGAGTAAAAATGACCCCAGGTCGATCATAAGGTAACGTGTAACCAACGCTGAAAAGCCTTTGACCCGATCTTAATCCATTAAGAAGTGGCAGCACTTTGAAATCAATTTTGATAGAAAAAAATCAACGCAAAATAGTGATTTTGGGCAATTTTGAGATGTCCCCTAGTTGCCATGGTAACAGGAAATTTAAGACTGAGCATGTTGTTACAAAGGCAATGGTCCAGTCAACATTTGTGCCAAGTTTGATTAGTATTGAAGCAGTTTTTATAGTTTTATAGCAACTTGAACTTGTAACGGGAGACTTTTCAATGAAAACAGCCATTTTTCACAAAATGCTCATGGGGTAATGGGTAAACAGTAAAAAAAATAGTTTATCAACTGACAATTGTTATCTGCGGTAAATCTACTGAACACCGGCTAGCATTTAATACTATTATCAAACAAGTCAGGGAAAATACATGTAATACAAATAGTAACTACATTTATTTATTGTAAATACGCATCCATCCTTCTTAATAAAATAAAATATTGTTTAAATTTAATTGTTTGGTCAGAATTGATTGTGTAGACCCGATGCAGAATCTAAACATGTCGGACAGCTCGCACACCTTTCATTCTGTCCATCCTCCTGTAAAACTTTTGCAAATGACGTTCCAAACGTCATGACGATTCGCGGCTTTCTCCCTCGCCCTTTCCTGTCTGTGGTCATGAATTCGCCGGTTTTGAATCTCTTGCGCGAGCTGAAACCGGGTGACCTGGTCGCCGACTCATATTGTAACCACCTCATATGAAGATGAAGGAGTATCCCCAATTTGATGGCAAACGCTACTGACTACTGCTGCTCAAAACTGTTTGTTTAGCCATTCGACGTCCAAATGACGTCAAAATTCAGATTTATGTCATTTAAATATCAACAGATGTTTACCCGCATAATACCTGATGAAATAACCGTTCGATTTATTTCAACATTTGTTTATATTTAAAAATAATATGAAAATTTTGGCGTGCGCCGATGTTGCGTTGCCATGGTTATTAAAGTGCACATAGTTCGCAACGGATGTAAAAGTATAAGATAAAAGTAAAACTTACTTTTAGAAGTAAATTAAGGCATTCGTTCGATACATATCAACCAGGGTTGTTTTTATAAACCAAGGAAAAAATGACAGCAAAAGTCCACGAACATTTTGAACACACCTCGTACACAGGGGGTCGAACGTATAGCGGTGGGATACTCCTTTAAGCGAGGTGAATTCGTGCGATACGCCCTAATGGCGGACGGGAGCGAAAACGAAAGTGGGCATGAGCATGTTTTTTTCCAAATATTTGTTGTCTATTGTAATTTTATGAAGAATAGCATTGTGCATGCTGATCAGAACTTATAATTGTGCATGATAGTCAAAATAAACTACTAAACTTTATAGAATTGAGGAAGTTATTGAGGTATTTGTTGCTGCAAATTCAACCGTTAACCTAATATACACATGCAAACGAATAATGTATCAGTCGTTTTAAAACGAGATATTCGATTAGTTTAGTCCAAACATGTTTTTTTTTAAAACAAAATGATATACAAGAGTAGTTTTCCATATCCATCCGAAAATATATAAAATATTTCCAGTTTTCTTACTGTACGCCTAATATTTGGTCCGATAAACCAACTGTACGCACAAATGTTGGTATGTTTTTATGTAGCAGTACATTCTTATTCAATTTTGAGGAAATATCAAGTTTTGTGTTTGTATGTTAATCATATGTAAACCACAGTGTCAATTAAAACAACAGTGTCAATTAATGTATTATACTATGATTTAATTTAAATATTCTTTTCTCAAAAAGGTTAATCATTAAAATGAGATAAGTTATGCACAGAAATTTGAAATTCTATCAAGTAATCAATAGTCGCGATAATATTCGTTTTGTTTCTTCCATTTTTTTTTTTGCAATGGAACTTGAAATTTATAAAAAAAATATACTGGTTTGATTTCCTCTATGGATTGGATGATATATTATATACAGAGCACATCATTGTATTTCAGTAATTCTGATGTTTGTCATTAGCTCTGTCGCAACCGCCGTATGAACACATCTGCGGATGTTTCTAAATTCAAAATTTTACTATTTCATGTTTAAATGTTGAATTCTGCTTAAGCCGGTGCTAGGGGGCGTGGACGGTAACTTGCACTTTCCAGTACCGTCCATGAACAGGCTCAGTCAAACCGAGCCTGCAACATTTTCAATTTTGCCGTGTTGGGCTTTCTTTAGGGATTCTGTATTTATCTATTTTTTGAATATATAACTATACTACTCCATAACCAGTGTATACCAAACAGCTTTGTGTATTTGCTTATGAAAGCATTCAAAATTGGAGTGATTTAACATATCTGCCAGTAGTTTTACTTTTAAAACAAGGCTTTCTCTGCAACATTTAATGTATAGCATTACCCCTCACTTTTTTGTAAATATTCATTTCCACTAGGAGTTACTCTTATTGTTAAACCAAGTGTACCAAGAGATTTGTACTGTTACAGGCCAACAACACTTTTTAATAGTATAAAAGTGCTTTATTATGTAAATAAAAGTATTATAGATTACAGTATCTGTTCGGGAAATAAAATAAATAACACACAAGCGTTTGTGAGTAACAGTTAAAATATCAACTCTCCTAAAAATACTGATTCCCTCGGCTAACACCTTGGCTAACAGTATTTTCCTTGGGATGATATTTAACTGTAACCCACAAACCCATGTGTTATTTATATACTTCTCCATAAGCAGTGTGACTCAATCTAATATTATATATTTAATAGCTTTTTGTTTATTTGCACATGTGTCAACATTTGTACTTGTGGTACTTTACCTATCTGGCAGTAGTTTTGTTTGTTAATCAATTTGTAATGTTTTAATTGCTCTGCAACATTTACAACTGTGTATTAACACATGTGAGCACCAGCTGTTCCTAAGAAAGACACTGAGCTGTTTGATGTCCAATGACTGACTGAATTTTGAAATTGTAGTTTTTCCTGACAGGCCACAATTATTTGCACTACAAAAATAGCCTGTTCTAAGCAACATTTTAGAAAAGAATTTTACCACCTAAAGATTTTTACCACCTGGTTCTCAGTCTCTATCTCTAGAACAGCAGTGAAATGTACTGTTTGAAATGTTCAATTATATTTATATAATATTTATAAATTGGAAAAAAAATCAGTTTGACAGCAGCATGTACAAATGATCTTAGAGCCTCCTGAAGTAAGACAGCCCTGAAATTATCACGTGACTGCTATTTTTTCTGAAATGTTCTGCTTTGAAAGTGAGTTAATTTATACAAGATTTCTTAATTGGTTTCTTAAATTCATTCTTACATATTTTGGTCAAATTCCTACTTTTTATCTAAGATCTTAGTTATAGGTTACTTTTTTCCAACTCCTAATTATCACAGGACAATTATAATTAATTATTCAAATTAAGTTCAAACACTTATATAGATGGTTATACAAAACTTTTATTTCAAGTAAATCTTTAAGGAAAGAAGAAGATTTCAGAATTCCGGAAATGGGCACATATATGGTAGATATCTTAGTATAATCATGGAAAACATGTACAGCAGATGTGATAATGAAAAATATCGAACCTTTAACAGCGTACAGTTATTTTATCGCACCAAAATCCAGCATACACTTGAATATGTTGACCAGTAAGCGTCTATGTATATCAGAGCACAAAGGTACTTGCTATGCAACTCAATTATGATTACTCTTATAGAATAAAGAAGAAAAAGAAATTAACTATATTAATATAAGCTTGCATTAAGCGATTTTATTCACCGACCCAAACTTAGTTGCCGTCAGTTTACCTTCAATAACTTTTTTAATTATGAATTTAGGCCTCTTTAGTTTTGATGAAATGTGTGTCGGTCCTATCTTCACATCCTCAATACAAAATATGCAATTGTAATCGAAGATTTATGAAATGCTTAATAAAAAAACACTCACTCTGACGTGTGTTTACACGGGTAAATCCGCCATTAGGGCGTATCGCATGAAATCACCTCGCTTAAATGAGTATCGCACCGCAATACGTTCGACCCCCTGCGTACATACATTATTGTGTCGTTAGGGACATCGGCTTCAATAATCCCTTCAACGCAGTGAGTCAACTGATAAGGGAAAACCCACAATCAAACAAGATTACATTTGTGATACAAGATTGAATTTGTGAAAAATATGCTTTGCCATCGTATTATTAAACACTTAATTACTATACTGCTTTATTTTCTGTAAATAGTGAGTTTTAAGACATTTTTTGTACAAAATAGATACAATAAACTATCTTCCACTCGTCTGAAATTTTAATCTCAATTTCTGTAACAATTCAACGCCGGGCGTACGCAGTATACATAATCCAAATCGCATTCAACGCGAAATACTGACGAGAAAGTGAAGAGTTGTGTCAAGACATTTGTAATATTAAAATTAGAAGAACATCTTCTATAAAAAGAAATCAAATTTATTCTGTTTTTTTACGTGACTCGCTTTTGTACGAAATACCGGTTGAAAAATTGTTCGCGGTATCAGAATTTTGAGGATGCGCGGGCATCATATGACCCCGTGTTTTAATGGTACACTCCTAACACATGGTAAAATTACTTTATTAGTTTACTTTGTCCAGTTCATACAAAGGACATTGATTTTAAAGGCTTAGCAAACATGCTAGTGGTGATAACACCCTTATCAATATCTAAACACAAAGGAGAGCCCCTCCATACACACGCCTAACCCTTTATATCCATTATTCATCGTAGCCGAATGAATAGGTCCGTTTAAACTTAGTTGCACAACAACAATACATAAAATTGTATGTTTGATTTCGATGTCCAAATAAAAATACTTACTGTACATTTAAAAAAAAAATAACATAGAACCAAGCAGATTTGTATAATAGCATGAAAATTAAGGTATGAAATTAAATTTTACTTACGCACAGTAAACCCGTCGATGGTGTCGAAGCTCATGCATGTCGAAACGGAGGCACCGCCTTTGCCCTCTGTTGCAGTCCCACATGTCTTCCATAGTCCAAAACTAGCAGTCCCAGTTTCACCTTTCACGGTTAAAGAGAAATAAAACCAATATGGAATTGCCACGCCTATAATATTTGAGATTAAAGCTAATCCTAAAAGAGCGAGTCCTATTTTGTCAAATAACATTTTTGTCTCGTAATTTAATTTTCACTTAATGTTTTATTCAAGAGAACAAAAGACGTCGTCTCTCAACGCTCAACACTAATGACCACCTAAATCTATACAGGACCTGTCAGTGTCACTCACACTACTTGGTAAGTCCATGTTGAGATTAAAGGTAAATACGGTTATCAAACAAAAACGATACTGTTTCTTTGTACTATTTACAATATTAACAAATTAAGGTTGTTTTTTTATGTAAATTACATTGAAAGTAAATCACCGCATATATAAATTAAATGTGAAAGCTGTTTGTGTCTAAAAAAAACGTTTGACAGTCAACGAAGTTAATATAGCATCCCCGAAAGAATAATGTAAGTGGGTGACGTCATAAACTTTATTTTCGAAAAATCGCAGGTCGCTGAGTTACGCCATGTCGTACCTTCGTCCTTTCGAATTTTCGGAAAAATAAAAGAAAGGCGACAGTACAACAAAATATGTGTGTTGGCGCGCGCGTGACTGTGCTTTTTAAGTATCCATACTTTTCCCGAAAAACGGAAAAAAATTCCAGGCCGGTGGGGGGTGCAGGTACTGGTGTTGATCCGGATGTGCACTATACACTGTTTCGACGAAGGAAGTCACGTGACCTGAAGAAGGTAATATTTTTCAGTGTTTTCCTGAACGACATTATCTAAGGGGAAATCTATATATTAATAAAATGTCATCATAAAAATGATGAGACTTAAACTGCATCATCTGCTTGAGGGGATAGAGTGCATGCCGACTCAAGTTGACTGCAGTAGAGCTCAATCTGTTTTAACAAAAACTTTTCTTAGTGTTTTACAGTGAAATAGTTTAACATTGGCTTTTCAAATAAGAATATCAGTTCTTGAACTATTTATTCATATAATACATGTTTCTATCATACTTTTGTTGAAAAAATGTTTTTCTTACACTGATGAAATTGAAATTTGGATAAATTAATCAACAAATTTCGGCCTTCATATTTAACAGTTCACTATCAACCCTTACGAATACCAATTTCATTTTTATCAAACCTATTTCTATAAGAAAATTTACTCATAAGATTTTTTTTTCAAAAATAAGAGTAATGAATTTCGAAAGAAATATAAGACATTCGACCTTCAAGTCTTCCATAAAATAATATTTAATTAATAAAAGAGAAAGTGAACAAACAGTCCTCCATCAAATAAAACATAACTGTAAGTCTACAGTTACTTATAAAGTATGGCGCAAAAGAAAACCATGCCAGTAATCATCAGTCTAACAGAATAAAAATGCGGTGTTAGAATTCTGTGTTGTGCGGTGCTCCAAAATTCATGTTAGTAGGACTTTTCCACCATTTATCATGCAACTGCTATGGTAACTGCCCGATAACACTAGCATGATAATTATATTTGATATTAGGTCAGAAACCTGATATCAAAAATAAGCCCCACCCATTTTAACGGACTTTTTTCGATTGCTTACAAATGTATATTCGTATTCTCATTTTTATCAGCATGTGAATTCTACAATTTTATCTCATACCCTTACAAATTAGATTTTATGAATTATTCAATTGATTGATATTTTAAAAATGATAAAGAAAAATACAAATGTACATGTACAAGGTTTAAGAATAAACAATATAATATATTGAAAGATTAACCATAATTTACTGGCTTTTTCTAGTTAATTTTTTACTTATAATCGTCGGTCAATGTGAAAATTGAATTCTTAAAATTTATTTTACAATTTTAATAAAAAAAAGTAGAAAACGTAAAAACTCAGTATTAAAATAGCACATATAAAAAGAAAAAAAGAAAACAATATTCATAAAATATGTGAAAAAAATATATATTAAAATAGATTTTGCAATTATTGTATAATAAAACAATTATGCTCAACATGATCAACATGGTAATATAACCAGTGTCATATTTTTACTAATTGTGAACAAATAAGGGGGTCTTCGCTAATAGCGGACAATACACAAGTGTGGTGTTGATCATGCGTTACACAAATGGATTATAAATGTTTGTGTATATCCGTTGCTATTAATAATCACGATATTACATTTATGACCATACAAAAATAACAACTATAACATAATATTATATATGTATTTCATTATTTCCAAACTGTAAAAGATATATTAATTTTGATTACTATTTTGTATGTTCCAAAGAAAATACCACATGATCTTGAAATTCTATCAAATCACCAATATCAATGATAATATCCAAAAATACCCCTATATAATATAAATAAACTTATACCATATGGAGAGTATATTTTGAATATCATTGACCCGTATATTTTGGATATTATTGTTAATATTGATAAAATTTCAAGTTCCTGTGGAGAAAAAAAGTAAAAAGTAATATTCTAATATCTAGCATGCCCACCAAAGTTCATAATGAACAATGTTTTTCGTCCGCTCATTCATAAGTGATATACAATTCTGGTAAAAACCAATTAACCATTGAAAAGTTTATAAGAATATCTTGTCATCATATGTCTACTAGTTCATCTTCACTTTCTGCATTTCTTGCTTGGACGCCCTTTGATGCTTTGCATCAATGCTTTTCTTGTTCAAGGTCTGTAATACAATAAATAATTACAATGACAGTATTTAGAATCAGACATGAAAACTAACTACGAAATGATTAAATATGGATGCTGATGGCAAGTGTGAGATACATGATCCAATATTACATATCTTTATAAAGTAGATCATAAGATGTTCTTGAAGAAAATACTATTATTGATTCGATTAATGTTCTTACTAAATCATTTAGAACATTATCAAAAAATTCTTTTGAAGCAATATTTTAGAAATATATATCAAGTGATATTGTTTTGATAAAGATTTGAAGAAAATGTATACAGTATACAGCAACCGACGCGTGTGTTGAATACGTTGGTATACGCTATATACGTTTACAGCCTACGGTGAGCTATATTCGTATGTTGACAACGTATACAGCTTGCATAAGCTATATTCGTCCAATTTTGAAAAGGAACATTGTCTAAATGTATATCATTATTGAAGAGGTCATCAGTGTTGACTGTTGAGAATGTTTGCTGGTGGCATCCATTTTGAAACAAATACATCGCATTTTAAGCCGAAAATCATTAAAATCAGTCTACAAAAATTGTTACGCGCATGCTGTGCCCCAAAATACGACTTAACTATTTAACGAATAATAAACATCGAAGTGAAGAAAAAGGTACAAGGAAAAATCGGAAAATATCATATACATTACTTAATTAACACTACGAGCAATGGTGAACTAAACTGTATAAATCGATAATTGTTTTCTGAACAACATTTTACTATTTCATGTTCCAGAAAATAGTAACAGTAAACATTATAGCAATAATATCAACGTGCACTATTATATGACCAAGTGAACGCTGAACCGAAAATTTGCTGCTCCTTTCACTTTTGAACTGGTATGACTGAATTGCGCAACGGAGATTTTTTGGCGCAAATGGCGAAAATGGCACAACTTTTTCTCAAGTTTGATATTCTTTCCATATTGTGGTTGGAGGCATGCAGCAGTATATATTGTTTATTTCAATCAAATGATATATTTATTTTTATTGTAAATCTGGGACTTAAAATTGTTTGATTAACATACTTTATCCCCTTTTTAAAAAATCTCTGGTGCCTTTTATATCTCCAAATATTTTCGTAATAACAAAATCATCAACAGCTGCAAAAAACCTCCCGCATGAAGCAAACTTGTTTCTGTTATCCTTATAGTTTTCATAGTTCTTAGGGAAACCATTTTTCTATTTTTAGTAACAACAACCTTGACCTTCGAAAGTCCAAAAGGTTAATATATATCAAATTTAATTACAAATCCTTGTTGTTCTTAACTCTATTAATCAAGTGGTAACACCCACAGACCACTCAACCACCCGCCATTCGCCAATCTAATGTCCAGGATTTTCAAAATTGAAAACCAAGTTGCATAATAATCCACGTACAAACAACCAAGGGAGGTAATCATTACGGATTTCAAAAAGAAATTTATAACATGATTAAGGCCTCAAAGGCGAACTGCTGTAAATAGAGCAAAAGAGGAAATGGCAAAATATCTATATGAAAATACATTGTTAACAGTTGTATATAAATATCTTTATTATAAACTGAGCCACTATCACTGACAAAGACTTGGGGATAATATAACTAACAAAAAATCTACACATCACATGAATACTAGTATATAAAAAATAAGTATTCATTTACATGTAAAAGAAACGCGTATTGAGGTTACCGGGAAATTGCCGTCGTCAAGAATATTACGGCGGGAAAAACTATGTCATTTTTAAAGTGAGCAAAACATGGTGTACTACAAGTTTTGTAAGTACATGCATGTCAAAAATAAGATCTTTAGAATTAATAAACATATTAAAACATAAACAACTGCAGGAAATAAAATACAATGTATAATAAGTCTGCTAATCAAATAGAGTTCAATTAAAATATTTAGAGGATTAAGGGGTCAAAGGGTGAATTTTTAAGAAGTCGAATGTACACATTAATTCACCTTTAATTATCACAATGAACAGTAACAATATTGTAATATGCGTTTTAAACAAACAAAGTACCTAAAACGTACTGCATTTGTCCGTCCTGAAATAATAACCCGATTATATAATAATTCATATATAAGTTTAGCACTAGTTAAGTACTAACATAATTTCACTTTCTAAGTTTCACACTTTCTCAAATTCATTTATATGCACATTCTTCCTTGAGATATTTCATAATGTTATTTCAAATATTTTTGAGCCGATATCTGAACACCTCCGAAAATTAAGATCAGTCGTCATCACGATCACGCTTCGTCGTCCTCTTGCAGACGTTCAAGTAGCCCTAATTCTTGTATGGCATGATACTAGTCAGGAATTTCCATAAGCGCGTGCAGTGCAAACGCTGTTTGTCAGATTCACGCGTGACTTACTACGTCATGAAAATCTAAAAACTGAAAATTATCAAAAGTTCTTTTGGGCAGTCTCGTATCAAATTCTTTCATCATTCCCCATGGCCCGTCTCCAACACCGACGCAAATAATTGAGAGTGGGTAGTTTGATGCATCAACAATAGCTTGAATGGTATCCTCCTCCGCGTTAACTTGTCCGTCTGCTGCGATTACAAGTATATGGTACTGAAATACAAAAAGGTCAATAAAGATTACTCTAGTATAATTGGGAAACTTAAATACTGCTGAACTTGTGTAATGGCTTTGAACTGCCTTTTATTTAGAACAGTACATTTAAAGTCTAAATGATTTCAATAACACTAAACACAAATTGAAATAACAACAGTATAGAGTTTGGTCTGATAGCGGGCTTGGTTCGATACGTAACATTTTGACTTTCGGTTAAAGTATTTATGATGTTTTAGAGCCCATTAGAGTTCAGAAAAATAGACAATGAGAGCTTACAATTTTAATAAAAAAAAGTAGAAAACGTAAAAATTCAGTATTAAAATAGCACATAAAAAAGAAAGAAAAAAGAAAACAATATTCATAAAATATGTAAAAAAAATATATTAAAATAGATATTGCAATTATTGTATAATAAAACAATTATGCTCAACATGATCAACATGGTAATATAACCAGTGTCAAATTTTTACTAATTGTGAACAGATACCTAAAGAGGGGGTCTTCGCTAATAGCGATAACATAATAAGGGACACAATACACAAGTGTGGTGTTGATCATGCGTTACACAAATGGATTATAAATGATTGTATATATCCGTTGCTATTAATAATCACGATATTACATTTGTGACCATACAAAAATAACAATTATAACATCATAATTATTATAGATGTCTTTTATTATTTCCAAAATGTAAAAGATCTATTAATTTTGATTACTATTTTGTATGTTCCAAAGAAAATACCACATGATCTTGAAATTCTATCAAATCGCCAATATCAATGATAATATCCAAAAATACCCCCTATATAATATCACTTTCTAAGTTTCACACTTTCTCAAATTCATTTATGTACACATTCTTCCTTGAGATATTTCATAATGTTATTTCAAATATTTTTGAGCCGATATCTGAACACACCTCCGAAAATTAAGATCAGTCGTCATCACGATCACGCTTCGTCGTCTTCTTGCAGACGTTCAAGTAGCCCTAATTCTTGTATGGCATGATACTGGTCAGGAATTTCCATAAGCGCGTGCAGTGCAAACGCTGTTTGTCTGTTTCGCGCGTGACTTATTACGTCATGAAAATCTAAAAACTGAAAATTATCAAAAGTTCTTTTCGGCAATCTCGTATCAAATTCTTTCATCATTCCCCATGGCCCGTCTCCAACACCGACGCAAATAATTGAGAGTGGGTAGTTTGATGCATCAACACTAGCTTGAATAGTGTCCTCCTCCGCGTTAACTTGTCCGTCTGCTGCGATAACAAGTATATGGTACTGAAATACAAAACGGTCAAGAGAGATTACTAGTATAATTTGGAACTCGAAAGTCTGACTTTAAACCTGCTAAATTTATGTAATGGCTTTGCATTTCTTTTAATCAAGAACAGTCCATTCAAATTTTAAAGGATTACAAAAGCAACATACACAAATTGAAATAACAACAGAGTTACAGAATAGAGTTGGTCTGACTATGTACAAAGAAATGCAAGCAGATCTGGTTCTACACTGGTGGTAAAAGCTAATAGCTTTCGGTATTTATGATGTTTTAGAGTCCATAAAAGATCAGAAAATAGGCAACGAGACTTAAGCACATAATTATACGAAAACTACTGTAATTACTAATGCTTTAAAAAGCAAAGGTTATACTATCGAGTTTCTCTTTGTAACTGGTTAGCACTATTGTCTTCTAAGAAAAATCCTTTTTACAAATCCAAAGAACTCATAAGCAATATTAATATTCGCTATGGAAATGCGTCAGTTTCAAAATTTCATGACGCTATGGTTTTTCGTGCAAATGTTCAGTCCAGTCTGGTTTAGTTTTAATATTGTACTATATGCACTTGATTAGGAAAAATACTTGTAGCTTATTTCAACCACTCCCTGGAGCTAACCAGTCTAAGGGTCATATAAGGCATCATGAGAGTGACCCCTAATGGGGCTTGATCACCGCGTTTGTGAGACAAACTGTGTTACTGCGTTTGTGAGACAAACTGTTTCACTGCGTTTGTGAGACGTTTATGAGACAAACTGCTTCACTGCCACGCGATACAATTACGTGCGTACGTTTCAGTGTACGCCTTCAGGTTCAGCCAATCAAATTTCTTGAATAAGAGATATCAGTATTAATAGAAGGATTCAGGTTTAAGAGTTCACGAAAACAGGTTTAAGATTTCATGAAAAAAGCATTAGCAAACCTATTGATGATTACACTTGAGATCTGAGCACATTGTCCACACAAATTAGTTTTTTTTTGGTAAACATTTGAGGTCCCATTTGTCTCACGTGGTTACAAATGTGACCGCATCTGTCTTATGTAAGACAAATGTGCTCCGAGACAAATGTGTTCCTACAATGCTTTCTGACTGAAGTACTTTTGTTTGTTAAAAGTGGGGGGGGGGGGTCTCCAATACTATTGGCCTATTATTCAAAGTGGAAGCAGGTCAAGAACGCTGTATTACAAATGGTCTCAGTTCAGACAGAAAAATAAAAATGCACTTTTTTGTTTATAAGGGAAATTAAACACGATATTTGTAGACGTTTTTCAATATTGCACGTACTATTTGACTGTTTAAGTTATAAAACTGAACTATATTTTAGGAAGTTTTACTGTAAACCTTTTAAACATAAATTTGACTGTAACTGAGTCACATATCGCCTTACTTACAAATAAAGAATGAGTGCGGCTATGTACAACATATGGTTATTCTCCTTCTTGAAAAATATCTTCAAGCAGACGACAACTATTGCCGCCGTGGTTGCCAGGATGGCCAGGATCTCGAGAGCACGTGCAGCTTAAAGTAAAGTAAATAAGTAGTATAAAAAGTATTTTGTCAACCGAAAGCTTGTTCAAATTCCTTTCCGTAAATATTAGCAAATGTTCAATAGAATTATTTTTATGTTGGTCATATTTAAACGCTTTTTTATCTAACAACGCAAGAATAATGGCGAAATATACCGAGAAGGCACGAGATGTATGACGAATGAAACACCTTAATTACACTTCCGTCATTCTGTGAATGCAACTGCTCAAAATATGTATTTATGTTTGAATTTTTTACACTCATTAACATGATAAAATTGTTGGCTAGTACATGTACATACATTCTTGAGTTGTTTAGGACATAACATTTATGTTATTGGCTTCAACGTCGTGAGTAAAACAAACAAACAAGATTGCATTTTTGAAACAATATTGAATTTGTGAAAAATATGCTATGCCGCCGTATTATAAACTGCTCTATTAGATCAAACTTTAGTAAATTCCGGGGTCAATGTAATATTTCAGCAAGTATAACGAAGAACAATGTAATATGTATTTTTTGCTGATGTACTCACTATACGCATATAAAGATAAGAGGGTCATGATGACCCAATACCGGCCATCTATGTAAATAAAAAACACCCTAAAATAACAAGAGGACTCACTATACATATATTAATAACTCTGAATGAAATTCAGGCATAACGCTGAAATACTGGTCAACTGATATCAAAGTTAAAATATATACTTTGTACTGTGCATTTAGTAGAAATTTTAATGTTGTATCTCTCATTACAAAAAGAAGGTCACTGGGTAAAACGTTATAGGCCAATCTAAAATTGTGCTAAAAGTCCAAATGTTTTTCAAAGTTTTACTATTAGCTCGGTTTACAAATAATTAGGTCATCTGGTCAAAATTAGGGTCATCAAATGTCAAAGTTCAAGTCTAAAGTCTAAATTTTATTGCTTAAACTAAATAATACCACAGAGTCGCTATCCCTTGAAAAGGGGCTTTTTATCACAAGGCTGATTTTTAAAAAAAAACTTGGTAGATGGTCTAGATTGCGGTTTCAATGGAGAAGAATTCGCCACATACTCGGCATACATTCATTTTTTTTAAAATTAGATATGAATTTGACTATAAAAAAGAAGTTATTTTAATGAAGTGAACTAAAATCTATTTTCTTGACTGAGTGATACATGTGCAAACAAATTTAATGAAAAATATTTAACTCCAACCTTTTTGATGATGTTCATTTTAACATCTTTTTAAGTGGTGATGACAATATCTAAACACAAAGTAGGGACCCCTTTACACACGCCAAACCCTATATATCCGTTATCATCGCACTCGAATGAAAAGGTCCGTTTAAAGTAAGTTGCGCAAGAACAATAATAAATTGTATTTTTTATGTCGATGTCCAAATAAAATTATTTATTGTAGAATCTATATTAAAAATAACATGGAACTTACAGAATTAGTAGATTAGTAGATTTATATAATATAATGAAAATATGGTATTAAGTTAAATTTTACTTACGCACAGTTAAATCGCCGTTGTTGTGGAAGCTCACGCATGTTGTAACGGAGGTACCGTTTTTGTCCGCTGGCGCATTTGCACAAAACTTCCATAGTCCAAAATAACCAGACCTAGTTACAACTTGCACGGTTAAAGATAAATAAAACCAATATGGAATTGCTACTCATATAATATTTGAGATTAAAGCTAATCCTAATAGAGTGAGTCCTATTTTGTCAAATAACATTTTTGTCTCGTTTTAAATCACTTAAATATTAAAGTATCCCAACGACCAACTAGATGATCTGTCAGCGCACGTACACTACTTGGTTAGTCCCTGGTAAAATACGGTTATCAAACATAAACGATGTTGTTTCTTTCTACTGTTTACAATATTGTTTTTTTCGTGTAAATTACATTGAAAGTAAATCATTTCATAAATAAATGTGAAAGCTGTGTTTGTCTAAAAACGTTTGACAATCAACATTCCTCCTGCATCCCCTAAAGTGTAATGATAGTTGGTGACGTCATTAACATTGTTTTCGAAAAAATTGCACCTGCTGAGTTACGCCATGTCGCACAGGTCTTCGTACATTCGCATTTTCGGATAATAAAATAAAAGGCGGCCATACAACACACTAAATATGTGCAAGCGTGCGTGTGTGTGCGTGCTTTTTTTTAAAGTATCCATATTTTTACAAAAAAAAAAGGAATTCACGGGGAGGGGATGCAGGGTCAGGTGGATCCCATATGGATCTCAAAATTGATCCAGATGTGCACTGTAACACCATAAGTGAAAGGGAAGATAGGTCAGTCACATTGTATTGTAATATTTCAACTATTTAAAAATTTATGTAAAGTTCAAAGTCCTTTTTAAGAAAATCGAAATCGAATTCTACTCTCCAGCTCATATTCCTCTATAATTATCCATTTTGGTATCGAATTTTTTTACAGTTTTCGCCGAGATATACTTTCCGTCGTACCTGTGAAGAAGTGCCGTTTACAATTTTACCACCAAACGATGCTTAACATTCAAACAAACCCTTACTGAAATATTAATTCAGATTTGAACAAGGAATCGTCAGTCAAAATTTCATCTTAGCTTCATATGTGCTGAAGAAATCCATGGGCACATGATATCAGGAGAAACAAGTAATAATTGGATAGAGAAGTCACATCCGATTTTGAGAAACTCGAAGATGAAGCATTAGACTATGGTATTGATGAAGGAAAAACACTTCCGGTGGCAGAGATCTGGAACAGGAAGTGGGAGAAGCAATAGAAGGCAAGGGAGAGAAAAATGAAAAGGAAGGATTAAGGAAGACAATAAATGTAATAAAAGTTAAGCGGCAACAGGGTTATATTTGAGTTTTATACTCAGTTGAAGATAATTCACCGTGGCATTTATGCATTCTGCTTGGATTTCAGGTGATTATTTTGCGAATCGGTTACCCAAGCTAAAAGTGCACATGTTCTATTTGGTAAGGTCGATATGATTTATACATTATTCATGTACAGCAAATATTATGGTGGCTGATTTGGAACGCTTTTGTGCGTCGTGTTGGCGCAAAAGACAACAGGGCAAAGCGCCGAACGGCGCGTTGTTGGATTTTCGTCTATTCGTCCTGTCGCTAACAATGTACGCCAAACGGCGCGTTTTCGTGCAGCGTGTTGTCGTGATGTCACATTGTCGCTCGGTTCGAATCAAAGGATTGGCATATAAGCCAAACGACAGGGCGACATCGCGTCAACGCACCGCACAACAACGCGACGTTCGGCGCACTTCGCTAGTGACAGGACGGCAGCGCGACAACGCGCCGTTTGGGGCTTTGTCGGGTTGTCGCTAGCGTCAAGACGAAAAGGCGAAAACGATATAGGTTGCGTGGTCGCTATCGACAACGCAACGCACAATGTTCCAAATCAGCCACCATAAAATATATTGTTAGCGATGTTGCTGACTCTAAATATAAAATTTCATAATCAAAAAGAATTGAAATTAAGAAAAAACTGGCATGCTCGGACTGATTATTGTTAAATAAATTTTATGTTGAGTGGAAAAAAACGTTTGAGATGAAAAGGAAAATCGCACCACTGAATTTTGATGAACATATTCATTATAATCTATTATGTCATCCAATGCTGTATTATTGAATAACTTAATGTGTTGCCTCATTACTGCGAAATATATTGTCTGACTTTTACCATGCATGTACAATGTATGCTGTGGCGAAGAAGAGAATGATCGAAAACGTAAAAATGGTGTCCTTGCACGCCAAGTCAAAATCTTGTCGTGTTGTCTTGTTTATCATTAATAAAAAAATTCAGCATAAGACACTGGCTGAATTTGTGTATTCTTTATTTATTTTTTTCAATATTCTTGTCATTATTAAATACACCTTAAAAAATTCACAACAACAAAAATTTGTCGTTTCATTGCAGCACTACGTGACAGCTGTCGGGGACATTATTTCAGCTCCATTGATGCTTGCCGAATATATCTGTATGGACAAAGACGTGGTCGGCATCAGTGAACTTATGGTAAGTTTATTATCTACATTGGCATCATACAACACTTACTTTCTACATAGTTTCTATCTATCATTGTGGAATGAAACCGTGAGGCGCGGTGGCCTTGTACAGAGATTATTAGTCCGAGTCCTAATCAGTTCACGAACATGTTTCTCCATATGACACAAATACTGGTTTGTTCAAAGAAGGCGACTTCGCAATCGAACTTAATAAATCAATAAAACCGTGCAGGCCTCACCGTGAGTTTACCGAGTTAGAACCTCATGTCTTCATTAAAACAACTCAATATCTTTTAAAGAAAGTCATGATTCGTTTCTCGGATGGAACCTGGTTCTAAAGAACTGCAAAAGTTTAAAAGACAACTTAAATGGAACGATTTGACCTCTATTCTAATTAGAAATTCGTGAAGTTAAATTCGTTATTGATAAAGTTAAAATGATATTCTTACAAATAAAATTATGAATTTGTAAAACTTATATCATGAATTTATATAGTTAAAATCATGAATTCAAGCTGTTAATAAATTTATGAAGTTAAAATTCCTTAAAAGTCTTTCGTATTTATGAATATGTGCAAATTCATTATATTTGTCTTACTGTTTTCTGATAATGGGGCTAAAACGTTGATATTTATATGCAAAAATGTTTTGTTTGTCTTTCATTCATAATCATTTTAATTCTTTTAAGGGACCATCTTGTTTGTCTCTGGTCAGAGCACTTTGGGTGTTAGACTACCAATAGTTCAAGGAGGGACTGTTACTTTCGTTGTACCACCTATAGGAATTCTTCTTCAACCGCAATAGGAGTGTGAGTACGTAACAGCTAGGAACCAGTATGGACCAAATCTAAATTTAACTCAACTTGGGTTGCCGGAAATAGGAAGTGAAAAACACCGTGAAATGTGGATGTTACGGATACGTGAAATACAAGGAGCTATAATTGTGGCCTCGCTGTTCCGAGTGCTTACAGGAGTAAGTGGTATACTAACGTACATGTTGAAGTATATAGGCCCTCTTTGCATTGTGCCAATCATAACATTAACAGGTATTTCACTTTTTCCCGCCGGATCCAAAATGGCGTCTGGTCATTGGTGGATTGCCTTACTTACAATGTTCCTCATTACTATATTTAGCCAATATATGAAACGAGTTGAAATCCCCTGTTTCTGCACAAAAGATAAATTGCATTTTTCTCGCTGTTCAATGACGTCGTTTATAGTGTTATAATTTTGACGATGTACTTCCGGCTGATAAAACCAAATGGGGTTATATGGCACGAACTGACACAAGTATTCATGTACTGACTGAAGCTAAATGGTTTCGTTTTCCTTATCCAGGGCAGTGGGGTGTACCAAAAGTCAGCGTGGTTGGTGTATTTGGAATGCTCGCTGGCGTAATAGCTGCCATGATCGAATCCATTGGTGATTATTACGCATGCGCAAGACTTGCAGGTGCTCCTCCTCCGCCATTCAAGCGGTGAACAGAGGAGTTTTCACAGAAGGTGTTGCATGCGTTCTTGCAGGGATTTGGGGATCTGGAAACGGAACTACCTCTTATGCTGAAAACATAGGCGTTATTGGTATAACAAAAGTAGGCAGTAGACGTGTAGTCCAAATCGGCGGGCTTATGATGCTAGTCCTTGGTTGTTTTGGAAAGTTTGCAGCACTGTTTACTTTAATCCCAACACCTGTAATCGGGGGAATGTTTATGATAACTTTCGGTATGGTTACGGCTGTAGGGTTATCAAATCTACAGTATATTGATCTTAACTCACCACAAAACCTATTTATTCTAGGAGTTTCTTTATTCTTCGGTCTTAGTCTTTCAATGTGGATTACAGAGTATGACGTCATCGATACCGGAAATGACATCATAGATCAATTATTATCCGTTCTTTTGAGTACCAGTATTTTTTGTTTGGGAGGCTTAATTTTTTTTTTTGGGTGGTAAAACCATTCCTGGAAAGGGAAGGGGGGAAATTTTAAAAACTAACAAAGCTCTTAAATCCGGCTTGGGAAAAAAACAAATTTATAGTTTAAAACCTGGGGATTAATTGCCCCTTTAAAATTCAACCTTTTTTGGGAAAAAAATTTAAAATATTTTAATTTATATTTGGGTTTTGGTGCCAAAAAGGGGTTTTAAAAAATGGTAATTGAAAAAGGGTTTCTAAAAATATGGATGCTTTTAAGTTTGGGTTTTTTTCCCTTTTTTTTAAAAGGTAAAAATTTTTTGTAAAATTGGCAGTTTTGTTATTATACGGTGAAACCCTGTAGGCGGTGTAAATGAGAGCACATTATATGTATTCACGAAGCAAACTTATGATTCTCTATTCATGATAAATAAAAGTGCGTAAACACCCTTATATATCTAATACCATAGAGGTATTAAATGAAAATTGTGTAAAAGTGTAATCTTATTGTTGATATGAATACTAAATGTGGAAATTGACTTTTATTTATCATTTTGGCAGCTGTTCAGTAGAGTTTAATAAAATGCTACCTTGACAAATATCTGTTTAGATCTGCACAGTAGTATATAGTTATACGTGCTTTAAGATTGGTCATTACACAATAAACTCGAAAATACATAAACAACTTTATTGAGTATAGACAATTTGTATAAAAATGCAAATTCTTGCATCATAAAAGGTAATGGTGATATTTTTCTTTATAATTCAATAAACATTGAATAATAAATGATAAAAACAAAATATGAGGAAAAATGCAATAATAACAAAAATGAGTAAGGATGGGTTTAGTTGCTGCTATCTCGGTACTTCCAAAGCAATAAAGATATAACAAAAGTTTGTTCTGATGAAGCATAAATGGTATTTTTGCTAAATTAACATTTTTTTAAAAAAAAGATTAAAGATATTTCAACAGATGTAATTATTGTTTGAAATAAAGTATCCCTTACTCAGTAATATTAAAATGAAAGCGTTTAAGATACAAATGATGTGAATGTTCAGTAATGTGAAAATGAAAGCATTTAAAATACGAATGAAAATGAAAGCGTTCAAGATATGAATGTTCAGTTATGTGAAAATGAAAGCGTTTAAAATATGAATGTTCAGTTATGTGAAAATGAAAGCGTTTAAAATACGAATGTTCAGTTATGTGAAAATGAAAGCGTTTAATCTAATTATCATTTGAAGTAAGCATTGCCTCTATCCACTAATGTACTAATTTGTAAATTTAAAAAAAAAAACAAAGATTAAAGATATTTCAACAGATGTGATTATTATTTGAAATAAAGTATCCCTTACTCATTAATTTGAAAATGAAAGCTTTTAAGATACAAATGTTCAATAATGTGAAAATGAAAGCGGTTAAGATATGAATGTTCAGTAAAGTGAAAATGAAAGCGTTTAAAATACGAATGTTCAGTAATGTGAAAATGAAAGCGTTTAAAATACGAATGTTCAGTAATGTGAAAATGAAAGCGTTTAAAATACGAATGTTCAGTAATGTGAAAATGAAAGCGTTTAAAATACGATGTTCAGTTATGTAAAGCTGAAAAGGTTTAAAATACGAATGTTAATTTATGTGAAAATGAAAGCGTTTAAGCTACTAATCATTTGAAGTAAGCATTGCCTCTATCTACTTATGTACTAATTTGTTTTTGGTAACGACATAAACATAATTTTGAAATAATAATTCAAAAACGTGTTGAACTTTTTAATCTATCTGGCAGTATCGTGAAAAACTTGAAAATATTTACTATTTTGTTTGTAATTGTAACCATAATGAGGCGGTGACAACGTAAAAGAAAGTATAGTGTCCTTCAGAAATGCAAAATGAGCTTACAAAAAATTCAAACAAAAGAAATATTTTTTACTTTTCATAAACGCCATTTCTTGATTGGCATTGTTAGTGATACATGTGTAACAAAATAGAAATAATTTCAGAACACTTTCCATAACTTGCAATAAAAGAAGCAACTATAAGTGCGACAATTCCTCTCTCATCAAAGATCAAAAATAGAAAGAAAAGAAAATATATATAATAAACACAGCATGCTTTGCAAAAAAGAAACACAATAACATTAAAACCGCCACGACGCCCTTTTTTAAATTTTTAAATCTTTTAAAAGGGACATAAAAAAAACTGGAAACAATACACTCTGGTTTCCGATCTTCCTTTTAAAAAGAAATACAGTTTAAAATTTAAAACAATTATGATATCAAAATTTGAGAAATATGCCGAATGTAAGGCAAAGATTTTACAAAGGATAATATTCGTTGAATCTAAGGCCAGGCTAGCTCTTGCAGATCAGTCGGGTGGAAGCCACAATAAATTGAAGTATACCAGCAACAATACTCAAACCCAATGTGCATGAGTTTTTAAATGGACAAAGGGTTTCGACCAAATTCCACCAATTGTCTTTACCTGCCCTTGTTGACAGAACAAAAACAATGGCACCGATTATCACGAACAAAAGCCTGCACCAAATAAATTAAATAATAAAAAAAAAATCGGAGAGTTGTATTGTTGGACCAGTGAGCTCACAACGAAATTTTTCATCAATATCTCATAATCATCATTATCTCATCATTATAATTATTATCTAATCATCATCATTATAATCATTATAATCATTATCTCATCATAATCATTATAATCATTATCTCATCATTATAATCATCACTATCTCATAATTATAATCATCATCATCAACATCATCATCTTTTTCTCATCATCATTATCATCATTATATCATAATCATCATTATATAATCATCATAATCAACAGTACATAGTTGTCATCAAAATTATCATCAAAAGAAATCATCATTAATATCCGTACATCATCATCATCATGATTCACTTCAATGTTATTCATCAATATCAATAAATCATCAATTTATGAGTGCATCATCAGCATCTGACACATCACTATCGTAAAATTGGCCGTCACGGTCGCAGTCATGTAGTTGCAGCCATGTAGCTGTAGCCGTATTGATAGCCGTCGGTGTAGTTGTAGAAATAGTAGAAATAGCAGTGGTGGTAAATGTCGTCAAATTTCTAACTGTACTGGTACTTTTAAATGTCGTGGCAGTAGCGGTTACAGTCTTAGTCGTGGTCCTAGCCATAAAGTTAAATTTGTAGTAGTAGCAGAAGTTGCAGTTGTAAGTGTACTCGTATTCTAAAAGTTGTATTACTAATCTTCAAGGGACGACAGAATCAGTTGTCTGTATCCTTCAGGTTAAACAGACAAGTAAATCATAATCTGATTTTGCCCGCTCTAGAGGAAGTCTTCACGTAAGCTGTAGCTGTCTAATGGTCATAGAAAAATCAAAATACTTGCTGCCGAGGTCGTCCTGTATATAACGAATTGTAGTCGTAAAAGTTTTAGAAGCCGTATTTGATTTGTTTGGGTTGTCAGCCAAAATAAATAATGGTAGCAAAATTTCAGACCCTGATGCTGTTAATTGCAAATGCCGAAAGTAGTCCGCTTTTTTGAAGCGGTAACTTCCCTTTTTATGTACACTAACGCCGAAAAATTCAGGGGAGATCACTGCATAAAGATTGTCAAATGACAGGCGCATTAATTTTCAAACAAAATATGGTCGAAGATTTCTAATATTGTTTTATTCTTTATAGATATACATGCTTATAGTAAGCTCAATGGTTATTTACAACTGTGTTAAACAACAGGTTTCGAAATAATAAGTGTTACAAACCCTTATTTAGAATGATATGGTTTTCTTCAGGCCGTTAACATATAACTTCACCGCGGCCGAGGGGTTTGCGCGCTCGCTTAGGAAGCGAGAAGTCTGGAGTTCAAATGCCAGTTAAGGCAACTTTTTAAAATTGTTTAAGTCAAATAAACATTGAATTGAATATCAGTGTTGCAATTAGTCTTATAGCCAATTTACTACAATTAAAACGCTGGAAAGCATTGGTGGCACTATATAAAAAAAAATTGTTTATAATCTCACAACCTTCACCTTTCTGACATTCTGAGACCCAAACAAATTCAGCGCCTTCTGTGCTTTGATTTAATGCGCAGTCGTGTGATAGTTACAGACGTCGTCTTTGAAGTCTTAGTCGTCGTGGTTGTTGTTGTAGTCGTATAATTCTTAATTATGGTAGTCGTTCTCGAAGTTTAAAAGTCGTAAAATTCGTATTCGTGGTCTCTACTACTATTGGTCTATTATTCAAAGTGGACGCAGGTCAAGAACTCTGTATTACAAATGGTCACAAATGAAAAAATGCACTTTTGTTGTTTATAAGGGAAATTAAACAAAAAATTTGTTGACGTTTTCCAAAACAACACGTACTTTTTGACTGTTTAAGTTATTAAACTGAACTATATTTTGGAAACTTTTTAAACATAAATTTGACTGTATCTGATTCACATATCGCCTTACTTGCAAATATAGAAATTGGTGCGGCTATGTACAACAGACGGTTATTCTCCTTCTTGAAAAATATCTTCATGCAGACGACAATAATTGCCGCCGTGGTTGCCAGGATGGCCAGGATCTCGAGAGCGCGTGCAGCATAAAATGCTGTAGCTGAAAGTAAAGAATTAAGTAGTATAAAAAGTATTCCAGCTAACGAAAGCTTTCTCAACTTCGGCAAAGTCCGTCGCTTTCCGTGAATATATTATCTAATATTCAATAAAACTATTTTTATGTTGGTCATATTTAAACGGTTTTAAGGTGACAACGGAGTCAATTATCACTGAAAATACCTAAAATGAGATTTTTTGCTAAGTAGATTTATCAACCTTTTCTAAACACATTTGTGATTTAATTTTGGAAGCAGTTAGTCCAAAAAATGTGTTTTTAAACGTTTTAAAACGGAACCTATACTGCTATTCGCGTAACCTGTCGATTATCGATAACGCTCCGCCCCCTGTTGAGGCATCAATGAGGGAAATCGGTAGTTCCATATATCCGTGAATTACAAGTCCATACTGGTCCATACTTCTCGTAATACATGTATCGTACAACTAACGTACATCTTTTATGAATATCTCAACATTTAGCCTTTTTTATAAATTAAGAAATTGTCGGCCAATGTACGTAACATAATGTATGAAACATAAATAATTAAGCATAGCGGCAAATCGCACGACCACGGGGTTGATTAAAAATGTAGTTGCTCAAATATCCATAATGTGTGAAAATAATTTGTCTGTCCCGTTAATCTGATAGATTTTACGTTGAGTTGATAGACTTTTGTACGGATTCAAGGGCTTACTTTACATTCAACCTCGTTTTCTAACAATGTCAATTAAAACAACAACAAAAACAGACAACATTTTTTTATGTGAACGCCTATGTGACTTGTGGTAAGGTGTGTGTCCCTGACAAATTTCTAAACCATTTTAGATTGTCTAAGGATGATTATTTCTCTATAAATAAAAAAAAGATATTAAAATATATTCTCAGTGAAAATAAATTGTTCGCCAGTAAATCGGACACAGTACTAATAAATCTGGGACAAAGTATGAAATTTATTGTCTATCCCGGTAGAAACTGGATCTCTATGCTGTGCATAGATGATATTCATAATAGAAGTCAAGAAGGCCAGATCATAATGATCGAGTAATACCTTTTATTTCTATTAAAATATGTGAAGCATTATCAATTTGGTGTAAAAAATATATAATATCCCGTTCTTATTTGTACATCTACCATGGACTTTAAAAGACTGTCAGAAGCTTAGTTTTTTGTTATTTTATTTTATATTTTAACAGAATTTCATACACGAATACACAGGCAGAGTGACACTGATATAATACAATAATAATGCTGATGATAATAATAATAAACTTCAAAAAGGAAACAATTAAATACCCCGCTAGCGGTGCGCAAATGCGTTCCATTTCCCCCCACTGAGTGCCTCAAATTTTACCGATAGTCACGTGACATATGCGACAGATACCAGACGGACAGTAAATCACGTTAAGAATTGAAGAAATTTCGGCATTAAACTGATATTAATCAGCAGCTTTTTAATTGGTCAGATGTCACTTGGTCATAAAATGTTGTTAGAGTATGTTACCGCAACTTGTGACCCTCTCTGGTGCGATATTTGTGTATTATGCAATTATTTAGCGTGAAACGTAGGGGTCCGAGAGAAAACAGCCGATTTATGACACTTCGTTTGATGCGGGTCAGACTAACTTTGAATCGGCATAACTTTTTTAATAATCAAGCAATTAACATGCGGCATTTAATGCACAAAGATTAAATAAATAACAATTATTACTAAAATAACTTTGTTTAAATGACATTTATGTGAGTACCACGGAAAGTGTCTGTTGTCACCTTAAATCTTACAACGCAAGAAAAATGGCGAAATATACCGGAAAGGCACGAGATGTAAAAAGAATGAAACACCTTAATTACTTCCGTCATTCTGTGAATATATGTATTTACATTTGAATTTTTACACAGTTTTTTATGGCTTTAAATCATAAATATGATGCTTAAATTAAGATTTATCAATATTGTAGGTTCCAAAAAGCATTATTTATAAAGATATTACCGAATTTAACATTCCGTGTAAATAATGGGAGGTACATGAAATTAGAAATTTATTTTTCTATAAAGTTTAAGTCAAATTTTACAATAAGAAATAAATGCATAAATTTTAATGATTTCATATAATATGCACAAATATTTGCAGTCCATAATTATTTTACATAGTCTTTTATGTTTGAAAATTGTTTTATTTGCATAATTATCTACATATTAATTATTATATATTATTTCACTGAATGATCACAACATACAGGATCGTTAACATGATAAAATTAATATTGTTGGTTAATACATTTACATACATTCTTGTGTTGTTGGGGACATTAAGTAATAGAAAGAGCATCGAAACACGAGGATATCTGATTTGTAAGAGGGGGCGTAGCCCCCGAGTATAAATCAGATTGCCGAGTGTTTTGATGTTCTTTCTGTTTTGAATCATAGTCAAAAATAAAAACATGTTCCCTGATGTCACAATATGAAACCACAGAAAAAGGAACCAATGAACGAGCATCTGAATATGATATTTCTATCGTTTTCCCTTTCTCCGTCGTCACAATATGTAAACCCTAGACAAAATGAACCAATCAATGGGCATGCTCTGCAGTGCAGGTAACTAAAACCTGCACGCCAGTTAATGCACTGTCATGTATATGTATGCGATTTAATTAACTGTGACACATTTTCAACAGAAAAGTCCCCAAACTATGATACAAATTTATCTAATCGGCTTCAACAATCCCTAAACAGCGGTGAGTCAACTGATAGGGGAAAACTCCCAATCAAACAAGATTGCATTTATGATACAAGATTGAATTTGTGAAAAATAAACTATGTCAACGTATTATTAAACACTTAATTACTATACTGCTCTATTAACTCTAGTAATGTTATATTATTTCAGCAAGTAAAATGAAGAAGATTGTAATATGTATTTATTTGCTGATGTACTAACTATATGCATATAAAGATAAGAGGGCCATGATGACCCTATATCGGTCACCTGGGGAAAAACACCCTAAAATAACAGAGGACTGACTATATTAGTAGCTATGAATGAAATGTGGGCATAATGCTGAAATACAGGTCAACTGATATCAAAGTTAAAATATATACTTTGTATTGTGCATTTAGTAGAAATGTTAATGTTGTAGCTCTCAATACAAAAAGAAGGTCACTGAGTAAAACTCTATAGGCCAATCTAAAATTGTGCTAAAAGTCCAAATGTTTTTCAAAGTTTGAGCTCGGTTTACAAATAATTAGGTCACTGGGTCAAAATCAGGGTCAACAAATGTCAAAGTTCAATTCTAAAGTCTAAATTTTATAGCTTTAACTTTAAAAGCAAACAAAATAATATCACTGAGTCGCTATTCCTGGCAAGGGGCTTTTTATCACAAGGCTTTTTTTAAAACTTGGTAGACAGTCAAGATTGCGGTTTCAATGCCACATAATCGGCATACTTCTTTTTGTTAATTAGATATGAATAAAAAGAAAGTTATTTTATGCAGTGAACGAAAATCTATTATCATCACAGAGTGCTACATGAGTAAACAAATTTAATACAAAATATTTAACTCCAACCTTTTTTATGATGTACATTTTCAACATTTTTTTAAGGGAGCAAACTTTGTCACAGGATTTGAATCTTATCTATTACATTAATTTATTTATTTGGTTCGCCAGTGCCACCCTTTTGATCCAATCATGAACTATAGACTGCTCCGAAGAGAGTACAGTATTAATAAAATATAACAGTGTATAAAGCAGTACTCTTGAGCGTGCGTAGTATCAAAATGTCTATTTTCTGTAAATAGTGAGTTTTAAGACATTTTTTGTACAAAATAGATACAATAAACTCACTTCCAGTCGTCTGAAATTTTAATCGACATTTTCTCAATTTCTGTAATAATTCAACGCCGGGTGTACGCAGTATACATAATCCAAATCGCATTCAACGCGAAATACTGACGAGAAAGGGAAGAGTTGTTTCAAGGCATTTGAAATATTAAAATTATTTAACAAAAAATCAAATTTATTCTGTTTTTTTTTACGTGACTCGTTTTTGTTCAAAATACCGGTTGAAAAATTGTTCGCGGTATCAGAATTTTGAGGATACGCGCGCATCATATGACCCCTTGTTTTTATGGTACACTCCTAGCACATGATAACATTACTTTATTAGTTTACTTTGTCCAGTTCATACACTGGACATTGATTTAAAAGGCTTAGCAAATTGCTTGTGGTGATAACACCCTTATCAATATCTAAACACAAAGAATTGAGGGGTCCCTATACACACGCCAAACCCTATATATCCGACTCGTAAGTTACTCAGTTTTCATCGCAGCCGAATGAATAGGTCCGTTTAAACTTAGTTGCGCAACAACAATACATAAAATTGTATGTTTGATGTCGATGTCCAAATAAAAATACTTACTGTATATTTAAAAAAAACAACACCAAATAACAAAAAACTAAGTAGATATTTATAATATAATGAGAATATGGTATGAGTTAAATTTTACTTACGCACAGTAAAACCGTCCGTGTTGTCGAAGTTCATGCATTTTGTAACGAAGGTACCGCCTTTGCCCGTTGTTTCAGACCCACATGACTTCCATAGTCCAAAATTAGCAGACCCAGTTTCACCTTGCACGGTTAAAGAGAAATAAAACCAATATGGAATTGCTACGCCTATAATATTTGAGATTAGAGCTAATCCTAAAAGAGCGAGTCCTATTTTGTCAAATAACATTTTTGTCTCGTAATTTAATTTTCACTTAATGTTTTATTCAAGAGAACAAAAGACGTCGTCTCTCAACGCTCAACACTAATGACCAACTAAATCTATACAGGACCTGTCAGTGTCACTCACACTACTTGGTAAGTCCATGTTGAGATTAAAGGTAAATACGGTTATCAAACAAAAACGATACTGTTTCTTTGTACTATTTACAATATTAACAAATTAAGGTTGTTTTTTATGTAAATTACATTGAAAGTAAATCACCGCATATATGTGTTTGTCTAAAAACGTTTGACAATCAACATTCATCCTGCATCCCTTAAAGTGTAAGGATTTAGCTCAATACAGGAATGGAGCAGTACCTCTAGACGCTTGCAGAAATCATGATCACAAAATAGACAAATATCGTTTTTTTTTCGCCGAATTTTACATTTTTCTTTTATTATCGTACTTGATTCGGTGTGAAAAGATGAATTAGACCTGTTAAAGTTCATTCCGTTGGGTAAAAAGACAAGATTTTAGCATTTTATCATTCAAGCACCTTGTCCGGTATATACCGGAATACGGTATTTAGTGTGGCGCTCCAATCCTTTTTTCAGTCACAGCCAAAGTGTAATGATAGTTGGTGACGTCATTAACTTTTTTTTCGAAAAAAAAAATGCACCTGCTGAATAACGCCATGACGCACAGGTCTTCGTACATTCACATTTTCGGATCATAAAATAAAAGGTGGCCATACAACACACTAAATATGTGCGAGCGTGCGTGTATGTGTGTGCTTTTTTTTTAAAGTATCCACATTTTTGCAAAAAAAGAAATTCACGTGGAGGGGGTGCAGGGTCAGGTGGATCCCATATGGATCTCAAAATTGATCCAGATGTGCACTGTAACACCATAAGTGAAAGGAAAGATAGGTCAGTCACATTGTAGTGTAATTTTTCAACTATATAAGTGTTTATGTAAAGTTCAAAGTCCTTCTTAAGAAAATCGAATTCTACTCTCCAGCTCATATTCCTCTATAATTATCCATTTTGGTATCGAATTTTTATGCAGTCTTCGCCGAGATATACTTTCCGTCGTACGTGTGAAGAAGTGCCGTTTACAATTTTACCACCAAACGATGCTTAACATTCAAACAAACCCTTACTGAAATATTAATTCAGATTTGAACAAGGAATCGTCAATCAAAATTTCATCTTAGCTTCATATGTGCTGAAGAAATCCATGGGCACATGATATCAGGAGAAACAAGTAATAATTCGATAGAGAAGTCACATCCGATTTTGAGATTGAGAAACTCGAAGATGAAGCATTAGACCATGGTATTGATGAAGGAAAAACACTTCCGGTGGCAGAGAACTGGAACAGGAAGTGGGAGAAGCAATAGAAGGCAAGGGAGAGAAAAATGAAAAGGAAGGATTAAGGAAGACAATAAATGTAATAAAAGTTAAGCGGCAACAGGGTGATATTTGAGTTTTATACTCAGTTGAAGATAATCCACCGTGGAATTTATGCATTCTGCTTGGATTTCAGGTGATTATTTTGCGAATCGGTTACCCAAGCTTGAAGTGCACATGTTCTATTTGGTAAGGTCGATATAATTTATACATAATTTATACATTATTCATGTACAGCAAATATTATGGTGGCTGATTTGGAACGCTTTTGTGCGTCATGTTGGCGCTAGAAACAACAGGACAAAGCGCCAAACGGCGCGTTGTTGGACTTTCGTCTTGTCGTCCTGTCGCTAACAATGTACGCCAAACGGCGCGTTTTCGTGCAGCATGTTGTCGTGATGTCACATTGTCGCTCGATTCGAATCAAAGGATTGGCTTATAAGCCAAGCGACAGGGCGACATCGCACCGCACGACAACTCGACGTTTGGCGCACTTCGCTTGTGACAGGAAGACAGCGCGACAACGCGCCGTTTGGGGCTTTGTCGGGTTGTCGCTAACGTCAGGACGAAAAGGATATAGGTTGCGTGGTTGCTATCGACAACGCAACGCAGAATGTTCCAAATTAGCCACCATAAAATATATAATGTTAGCGATGTTGCTGACTCTAAATATAAAATTTCATAATCAAAAAGAATTGAAATTAAGAAAACACTGGCATGCTCGGACTGATTATTGTTAAATAAATTTTATGTTGAGTTGAGATGAAAAGGAAAATCGCACCACTGAATTTTGATGAACATATTCATTATAATCTATTATGTCATCCAATGCTGTATTATTGAATAACTTAATGTGTTGCCTCATTACTGCGAAATATATTGTCTGACTTTTACCATGCATGTACAATGTATGCTGTGGCGAAGAAGAGGATGATCGAAAACGTAAAAATGGTGTCCTTGCACGCCAACTCAAAATCTTGTCGTGTTGTCTTGTTTATCATTAATAAAACTTCTAAGCATAAGAGACTGACTGAATTTGTGTATTCATTTATTTTTCAATATTCTTGTCATTATTAAATACACCTTAAAACATTCACAACAACAAAATTTGTCGTTTCATTGCAGCACTACGTGACAGCTGTCGGGGACATTATTTCAGCTCCATTGATGCTTGCCGAATATATCTGTGTGGACAAAGATGTGGTCGGCATCAGTGAACTTGGTAAGTTTATTATCTACATTGGCATCATACAACACTTACTTTCTACATAGTTTCTATCTATCATTGTGGAATGAAACCGTGAGGCGCGGTGGCCTTGTACAGAGATTATTAGTCCGAGTCCTAATCAGTTCACGAACATGTTTCTCCATATGACACAAATACTGGTTTGTTCAAAGAAGGCGACTTCGCAATCGAACTTAATAAATCAATAAAACCGTGCAGGCCTCACCGTGAGTTTACCGAGTTAGAACCTCATGTCTTCGTTAAAACAACTCAATATCTTTTAAAGAAAGTCATGATTCGTTTCTCGGATGGAACCTGGTTCTAAAGAACTGCAAAAGTTTAAAAGACAACTTAAATGGAACGATTTGACCTCTATTCTAATTAGAAATTCGTGAAGTTAAATTCGTTTATTGATAAAGTTAAAATGATATTCTTACAAATAAAATTATGAATTTGTAAAACTTATATCATGAATTTATATAGTTAAAATCATGAATTCAAGCTGTTAATAAATTTATGAAGTTAAAATTCCTTAAAAGTCTTTCGTATTTATGAATATGTGCAAATTCATTATATTTGTCTTACTGTTTTCTGATAATGGGGCTAAAACGTTGATATTTATATGCAAAAATGTTTTGTTTGTCTTTCATTCATAATCATTTTAATTCTTTTTAGGGACCATCTTGTTTGTCTCTGGTCAGAGCACTTTGGGTGTTAGACTACCAATAGTTCAAGGAGGGACTGTTACTTTTGTTGTACCACCTATAGGAATTCTTCTTCAACTGCAATAGGAATGTGAGTACGTAACAGCTAGGAACCAGTATGGACCAAATCTAAATTTAACTCAACTTGGGTTGCCGGAAATAGGAAGTGAAAAACACCGTGAAATGTGGATGTTACGGATACGTGAAATACAAGGAGCTATAATTGTGGCCTCGCTGTTCCAAGTGCTTACAGGAGTAAGTGGTATACTAACGTACATGTTGAAGTATATAGGCCCTCTTTGCATTGTGCCAATCATAACATTAACAGGTATTTCACTTTTTCCCGCCGGATCCAAAATGGCGTCTGGTCATTGGTGGGTTGCCTTACTTACAATGTTCCTCATTACTATATTTAGCCAATATATGAAACGAGTTGAAATCCCCTGTTTGACAGCAACAGATGTACTTCCGGCTGATAAAACCAAATGGGATTATATGGCACGAACTGACACAAGTATTCATGTACTGGCTGAAGCTAAATGGTTTCGTTTTCCTTATCCAGGGCAGTGGGGTGTACCAAAAGTCAGCGTGGTTGGTGTATTTGGAATGCTCGCTGGCGTAATAGCTGCCATGATCGAATCCATTGGTGATTATTACGCATGCGCAAGACTTGCAGGTGCTCCTCCTCCGCCATTACATGCGGTGAACAGAGGAGTTTTCACAGAAGGTGTTGCATGCGTTCTTGCAGGGATTTGGGGATCTGGAAACGGAACTACCTCTTATGCTGAAAACATAGGCGTAATTGGTATAACAAAAGTAGGCAGTAGACGTGTAGTCCAAATCGGCGGGCTTATGATGCTAGTCCTTGGTTGTTTTGGAAAGTTTGCGGCACTGTTTACTTTAATTCCAACACCTGTAATCGGAGGAATGTTTATGATAACTTTCGGTATGGTGACGGCTGTAGGGTTATCAAATCTACAGTATATTGATCTTAACTCACCACGAAACCTATTTATTCTAGGAGTTTCTTTATTCTTCGGTCTTAGTCTTCCAATGTGGATTACAGAGCATGACGTCATCGATACCGGAAATGACATCATAGATCAATTATTATCCGTCCTTTTGAGTACCAGTATGTTTGTTGGAGGACTCATTGGTTTTGTGCTGGATAATACTATTCCTGGAACTGAGAGGAAAGGGGAATATCTATTTCACGCGTTTCGTTAGTAAAGCGTGAAATATTTGTCTATTCGTAACGTGTATAGTTTATAATGTAAAGTATTGGTCAGTACTTGTGCACGAGTTTTACGTGCTTGATAGTGTAGTATTTAAAGGTTTATGTGTATGAAATATTCATTCTACCAGACGATTCAGTACAAGCAACATATTCTAGTAAAGATAATAGGGTGGAAATATATATATATGCACATAATGTTTTTTAATTGCCGTAAAACATTAGCTGAAAATTTAAAAGTAAAAATCAGACTTTATACATACATGTACATCAATCGTTATTGTATAAGTTAAAATCAGATTTTATGCATGTATCAATTATTATTATATAATCATTAAGAAACATCTTTTTTCTTTTTTGAAAATTTGTAGTAGGGTTTTGATAATATTTTAGAAAATTATGTTTTGTTTTTTTTTGTTTGAAGACAAAATAAATATGAGTATAATTTTTCTTTTATATGTGTATTAGCTATAAGCGCTTATATGATGCTATAAGGTTGTTGAATTTAACTGTTTTATATTATTCATACGTAAAGATGTTTACAATAATAATAAGATAAATCTATTTATGGTTTTCAATGGCAAGATTTGTCATAATGAATTGAATTAGCGATGTTCATAACTTTATATCCACAAGGAATGAGGCTCGACATTCAAGCGATCTGACATTTGACAAACGGGCACAGGTTTTTCAGAGAAATTTCATTTATTTTAAATGTTTTTGATCTCTGTTGTTTTCCTGGGCGAGTCGGTTCGCATACTTAATATTTTTGTCTTTCCTTTCCGGCGTAATTAATTTTCAAAACAGTTATACACAGACTAGTCTTTGTGTTTTTCTCTTTTATTTTTAAGAAAAGAAACGTATACATTTACTTGAGATCTCGTGGATATTTGGTTATATTATTTTTTGCAATATCAAAGCTGCTTAGCTTCATTAACTGCTGTTGAATTTGTTCCTCTCTGCAAAATAAATCGCACGTCTGGTATTGCATTTATGTTTTTGTTATTTCTTTAAACGAATGATAGTGAAGAAAAGACTTAACTCGTGGAGACAAACGTCGTCTTCGGTAAAGTCCGGCTCGTCACAATCAAATTATGATCTGTATAATTTCCCTTATATTCAACCTTATCTGGACAAAATTAAACTATTTAACTATGTCCCGGTGTGTCCAAGGTTTTTAGCCAAACCTGTAATCGTGAATAGCTTCTCAAACGAAGCTATGGAGTAAGTTCTTTGTAACGTGCTTGTTTTTCCTCTTTTTTGACAATGATATATGTTTTGTTTAGTAGTCTGTAAGTTTTGTTATTATACGGTGTAACCATGTAGGCGGTGTAAATGGGAGCACATTCACGAGTCTCTGTTCATGGTTAACAAGAGCCATGTCAACATGGCCATCCCCCGCCGAATGTGTTTGCTCATTGGAAGAATGTATATGTAGTACAGCAGAATAATTCCATTTTAAGAGGTCTTTTGGTAAAGAAAACTGATGGCTATAGTGATTACAGATTTGAAACCTATGTGAATACTGATGGCTGAAAATAACAAAAGGCAATAACTGAAAAATAATGCAGGGTAGGTTATCATTCTTGTGTGCTGCATCCCTCCTCAGTAAAATCTATCCACCTATGAAGTTTCAAGTTGATACCTCAAATACTTTTTGAGAAAAAAATTGAATTGAAAAATTAAGTATGAAAAATAACAAAGGGCAATAACTCAAAAATTATGAAAGGTAGAGTTATCATTCTTGTGCACTGCACACCTCCTGAGTGAGATCTATGCACCTATGAAGTTTCATGTTGATATCTCATAGGCTTTTGGAGTTATGCTCTGGACAAAAATCAATTTTGAAAAATAACAAAGGGCAATAACTCAAAAATTATGCAGGGTAGAGTTATCATTCTTGTGCACTGCACTCCTGCTCAATGAGGTCTATCCACCTGTGAAGTTTCAAGTTGATTACTCAAATACTTTTAGAGATATGCTCCGGACAAAAATGTCGGACGGAAGGTCGGACGGACGGACGGACGGAGACTATTTCTATATCCCCCGCCGCCTTTTCGGCGGGGGATAATAAAAGTGCGTATACACCCTTGTATAGCTAATACCATAGAAGTATTAAATGAAAATTGTGTAATAGTGTCATCTTATTGTTGTTATGAATACTTAATGTGGAAATTGACTTTTATTTATATTTTTGGCAGCTGTGCGCTGAATGCTTTGAGAAGAGCCGAATAAAATGCTACCTTGACAAATATCTGCTTAGATCTGCACAGTAGTATATAGTTATACTTGCTTTTGGTATGGTCATTACACAATAAACTCGAAAATACACAAAAGAACTTTATTGAGTATAGACAATTTGTATAAAAATGCAAATACTTGCATCATAAAAGGTAATGGTGATATTTTTCTTTATAATTCAATAAACATTGAATAATAAATAGATATGATTAAAACAAAGTATGAGAAAAAATTACTATAACAAAAAAATGAGTTATGATGGGTTTAGTTCCTGCTATCTCGGTACTCTAAAAGCAATAAAGATATAACAAAAGTTTGTTTTTGAGAAACATAAATGGTAAGCTATTTTGCTAAATTAACATTTTTAAGAAAAAAAAAAGATTAAAGATATTTCAACAGATGTGATTATTATTTGAAATAAAGTATCCCTTACTCAGTACTGTGAAAATGAAAGCGTTCAAGATACGAATGTTCAGTAATGTGGAAATGAAAGCGTTTAAAATACGAATGTTCAGTTATGTGAAAATGAAAGTGTTCAAAATACGAATTTTCAGTTATGTGAAACCGAAAAGGTTTAAAATACGAATATTTATTTATGTAAAAATGAAAGCGTTTAAGCTACTAATCATTTGAAGCAAGCATTGCCTCTATCCGCTAATGTGCTAATTTGTTTTCGTAACATCAACATAATTTTGAAATAATAATTCAAAAAATGTGTTAAACTTTTTAATCTATTTGGCAGTATCGTGAAAAACTAAAAATATTTTACTATTTCGTTGTAATTGTAACCATACTGATGCGGTAACAACGAACAAGAAAGTACAGTGTCCTTCAGAAATGCAAAATGAGCTTACAAAAAATCCAAACAAAAAAAAATAGTTTTTTTTTTACTTTTCATAAACGCCATTTCTTGATTGGCATTGTTAGTTATACATGTGTAACAAAATAGAAATAATTTTTTGAAAAACACTCCACAGCTTAAAACTATAAGTGCTGACAATTCCTTTCTCAGAAAAGATGAAAAATAGAAAAAATAAAATAGATATGTATATACAGCATGCTTTGCAGAAACACAATTACAATTAAACCAACCTTTTTCTTAAGTTTTAAGTTTTTGAAAAAATATAAAAAGAATTGGACACATAGGCTCTGTTCTGGAATTCCTTTCACGATTAAAACAATTAAGATATCAAGTTTGAAGTAAGCAGTATTGTAATGTAAATCAAAAGGCAAGATTCACGCGGGATCAATATTCGTTGATTTTTATGTAAGGCCAGGAATAGCTCTGGCAGCCAAGATCAGCATCGGTGAAGCCACAATATTGAGTATACCAGCAACAATACTCAAACCAAACGATGCATGAGGTTTGAAATGGACCAAGGGGTTCGCCGATTCCACCATTTTCTTTACCTCGTTGTCGACAACAAACACAATGGCACCGATTATCACGAACAAGCCTGCACAAATAAATAAATAAATAAACAAGAAACATGGCAATGTCATGAAACCAGGTTTTCAATTATCACCATTGTAGATAAATATGTTGTATTTGAAATACAAATACATGCAACAAACAATGTAACTATGTGCAATGTAAAACATGAATAATGTAGGAGGAATTGCCACTGAAGAAGTGTTCATTATATATTCTGAAAAAAGAAAAAAACAAAGGGCCATAATTAGGTCAAAAATTACCCAATCACAAAACCCCAACAATATGTGCCAGGGCGCTTGGTGACAAAGCTTCTGTGAAAGTTTGAACAAAATCCGTTGAGAAATGTAGGACGAGTTCAGCACAGAAGAATTTGTTCACTATAATATATTGATAATTCTGTATAAGGAAAAAAAACAAAGGGCCATAATTAGGTCAAATATTAGCCAATCACAAAACCCTGACAATATGCGCCAGGGCACATGATGACAAAGCTTCTGTGAAAGTTTGAACAAAATCCGTTGAGAATTGTAGAGGGAGTTCAGCACAGAAGAAATTGTTCACTATATATTCTATATAAGGAAAAAAAACAAAGGGCAATAATTAGGTCAAATATTATCCAATCACAAAACCCCGACAATATGCCCCAGGGCACTTGGTGACAAAGGTTCTGTGAAAGTTTTGGTCAAAATCCGTGGAGAAATGTAGGAGGAGTTGCGCACAGAAGAAATTATTCACTATATATTCTTTATAAGGAAAAAACAAAACAAAGGGCCGTAATTAGGTCAAATATTACCCAATCGCAAAACCCTGACAATATGACCCAGGGCACTTGATGACAAAGCTTCTGTGAAAGTTTGGTCAAAATCCGTTGAGAAATGTAGGAGTTGCGCACAGAAGAAATTGTTCACTATATTCTATATAAGGAAAAAAACAAAGGGCCATAATTAGGTCAAATATTATCCAATCGCAAAACCCCGACAATATGCGCCAGGGCACTTGATGACAAAGCTTCTGTAAAAGTTTGGTCAAAATCCGTTGAGAAATGTAGAAGGAGTTGCGCACAGAAGAAATTGTTTACGCCCGCCCGCCGACATACCTCAATCTAATAACCAGTTTTTTCCTTCGGAAAACCTGGTTGAAAATCAAAAAAAATCGGAGATGTGATGTTGACCAGTGATGCTCACACGATTTGTTCATCAATATCTCATAATCATCATTATCTCATCATTATAATTATTATCTCATCATTATAATAATCATTATCTCATCATAATAATCATCATTATAATCATCATCATCATCATCATTTTTTTCTCATCATCATTATCATCAGTATATCATAATCATCATTTTATAATCATCATAATCAACAGTACATAGTTATCATCAACATTATCATCAAGAGAAATCATCATTATTATCCGTACATCATCATGATTCATTACAATGTTATTCATCAATATCAATAAATCATCAATTTAACAGTGCATCATCAGCATTTGACACATCACTATCGTAAAATTGGCAGTCATGGTCGCAGTTATAGTTGCAGTCATGTTTCTGTAGCCGTATTGATAGCCGTTTGTATAGTTGTAGTTGAATAGCAGTGGTGGTAAATGTCGTCAAATTTCTAACTCTACTGGTACTTTTAAATGTCGTGGCAGTAGCGGTTATAGTCTTTGTCGAGTTCCTAGCCATAAAGTCTAATTTGTCGTAGTCGCAGAAGTTGCAGTTGTAACTGTACTCGTATTCTAAAAGTTGTATTACTAATCTTCAAGGGACGACAGAATCAGTTGTCTGTATCCTTCAGGTTAAACAGACAAGTAAATCATAATCTGATTTTGCCGGCTCTAGAGGAAGTCTTCACGTAAGCTGTAGCTGTCTAATGGTCATAGAAAAATCAAAATACTTGCTGCCGAGGTCGTCCTGTATATAACGAATTGTTGTCGTAAAAGTTTTAGAAGCCGTTTTATTTGTTTGTGTCGTCAGACCAAACAAATAATGGTAGCGAAATTTCAGACCCTGATGTTCTTATTTGCAAATGCCGAAAGTAGTCCAAACTCCTCGAAGCGGTTACTTCCCTTCATATGTACATTATCGCCGAAAAATTAAGGGGAGATCACTGCGTAAAGATGGTCAAATGACAGGCGCATTAATTTTCAAGCAAAATAGTTCCCGGATGGTCCAAGATTTCTAATATTGTTTTATTCTTTGTAGATATACATGCTTATAGTAAGCTCCATGATTATTTACATCTGTGTTAAACAACAGTTAGCGTCGAAATAATAAAGGTTACAAACCCTAATTTAGGATAACATGGTTTTCTTCAGGCTGTTAACATATAACTTCATCGTGGCCGATGGGTTTGCGCGCTCGCTTAGGAAGCGAGAAGTCTGGAGTTTTGCCAGTTAAGGCAACTCATTTTTTTTCAAATTGTTTAAGTCAAATAGACATTAAATTGAATTAGTCTTATAGCCAGTTTACTACAATTACAAGAGCGATCAGTGATCACATGTGTCGCCTCATGATGGTCAATTTCATGTTGGGACAAGTTTTGTGACAGACGGACAGACAGACGTACAGTGCAGAACTAGACTTGATACTGATCATTCCTGTAAAGTTTGGATGAAATTGCACCAGTACTTTATGAGGAGTAGTCCGGACAAGTTTTGTGACGGATGGACAGACGGACATTCCAACATTTTGGCTATAGGGGCTATTTTCTTTGTTATTTTCTTTGTTTTCTTAAGGGCTACTAGCCCCTAAACCCTTTGATCACGGAATGAACCTATTGTTCTCTTTTGTTCTCTTTACTGTTATATAGCCCCTAAACCCAAATGTTTTGCTCGGACGGACAGACAGACGGACGACAGACGGACAGACAGACGACAGACAGACGGACAGACAAACGACGGGAGAAGTGATCCCTATATGTCGCCACTACTCCGTAGAGGCGACACAAAAAAACGCTGGAAAGCATTGGTTTATAATCTCACAACCTTCACCTTCCTGACATTCTGAGACCCAAACAAATTCAGCGCCTTCTGTGCTTTGATTTAATGCGCAGTCATGTGATATACAGACGCCGTCTTTGAAGTCTTAGTCGTCGTGGTTGTCGTTTGTAGTCGTATAATTCTTAATTATGGTAGTCGTTCTCGAAGTTTAAAAGTCGTAAAATTCGTATTCGTGGTCTCTACTATCTATTGGTCTATCAATCAAAGTGGACGCAGGTCAAGAACGCTGTATTACAAATGGTCACAAATGAAAAATGCACTTTTGTTGTTTACGAGGGAAATTAAAACAAGAAACTTGATGACGTTTTCCAAAACAACAAGTACTTTTTTTTTTTTTTTTTTTTTTTTTTTTCTTTTGACTGTTTGTTTAAGTTATTTAACGGAACTATATTTGGAAACTTTTTAAAACATAAATTTAACTTTATCTGATTCACATATCGCCTTACCTGCAAAAAAAGGAATGGGTGCGGCTATGTACAACAGACGGTTATTCTCCTTCTTGAAAAATATCTTCAAGCAGACGACAATTATTGCCGCCGTGGTTGTCAGGATGGCAAGGATCTCGAGAGCGCGTGCAGCTTCAAATGCTTTAGCTGAAAATAAAGTAATTAAGTAGTATAAATCTAAAGTATTTTGTCTTCCGAAAGCTTGTTCAAAGTCGGCAGTCCGTCCCTTTCGTAAATATTATCAAATGTTCAATAGAATTATTTTTATATAGGTCATTTTTTCAACGCTTTTTAATCATCTTACAACGCAAGAAAAATGGCGAAATATATACCGACAAGGCACGAGATGTATGACGTCATTCTGTAAATGCAACTGCTCAAAATTATGTATATACGTCCGAATTTTTACACATTTCTTTTTTTTTAGTTATTACCCTTTGTTAATTTTCATACAAGTACTTTATTTTTGTCCTGGCCATTTCTGAAAAATTATACAAGAGGGCCATGATAGCCCTGAGTTGCTCACCAGAAACAACTGCTTTCCAGTGTTGGAATGTCAATATATTCTAATATAAAATTTGAGAATATAATATGTTTAAACAATAATTTGAAGAAATGCCATGACCTGGGGTATTTAAGCTTTAGCTTAAACGGGGGATATCAAATTAATATGTGCAAACTTGATAAAAGACTACTTAAGAATGCTACAAAGTTTGGTGATCTTTCTATCAATTATTTCACAAGGAAAAAATGTTCGAAGGTTTTTTTTATTTTTCTATTTTTTTAGCTTATGTGGCCCTAAAAGGGGCTAATCAATTTCATATGAGCAAACTTAATAAAAACCTAACCCAAGAATGCTACAGACAAAGTTTGGTGATCATCCATCTATTAGTTCTGTAGAAGAAGATGTTTAAAGGTTTTTTCTATTTTTAGCTCTGCTGACCCTTAAAAGGGCCAATGGGAATGACATGAGCAAATTCAAGTGTGATTGTCACAAGGATGCTACAAACCAAATTTTTAATTAAATTTCAGAGAAGAAGACGATTGTTGAAGCATGACGACGGACGATGGACGCCGGAGCATCCCCCTTTGATACTAATAGATCACCCTGAGCCTTCGGCTCTGGTGAGCTAAAAAGCTTTAGAATTGAAACTTAATAGGATGATGGATGTTATTGATAGGAAGTGCAGTGCACAGAAACTGCTGCTCTGCATTTCTTATTTTTTGAGTTATTTCCCTTTGTTGATTTTGTCCTGGCCATTTCTCCTAAAAAGCTACAGCCTCACTTACATCCTGGCAGAGCCCCGGTAGACGTCCGGGGTGATCCGGGAACGACCGGGGTACTAACGGGAACAACCGGGGTACATTCGTAACTCTACCGTCCACGTCCTGGATGATCCGGGAACATCCGGGACTCGACCCCGGATGGAATAAAATATTTAATATCACCGGGGTGGTCCGGGATGATCCGGGAAGGTATAGCTTTGCTGGCTTCATCCTTAGCTCTGCCGGAAACGACCGGGGTTATACCGGAAAAGCACCGTAGCTCTGCCGGCACAATCCGGGATGATCCGGGGTATGATATATAGCCGGTAGAGCTACGGTAGAGCCCCGGTATATGCCGGCAGAGCCCCGGTAACTCCAGGCAGAGCCCCGGAGGATAAAGGTAGAGCCTACGGTTTGATCCCCGGTAGAGCCCGACAAAGCCCGGATCATTTCAAAAGAATAAGACAATTTGCGATGATTGCACTTGTTTTATTAAAAGCCTTCCCATTTCCCTTCTATCCAGTATGGCATAAGGATTTTTTCAGAAAATCATTCATGAATTACTATTCTGGAACATAGATATTATAATTATTAATAAAAATTATGCATCAATGTTATCAAAGTTCCGGGCACATTTTCAATCCACCGGGGTTTACGGGGCTCTGCCTGGATCGTCCCTGGGCTTTCTGCCGGGACTCTGCCATGCTGGATCGACCGCGGGGCTCTGCCCTGGGTCACCGGGGCTCTCCCGGCGTCATCCGGGAACGACCGGGGGAAAGCACCAGCATGAACCCGTTACTTCAACCTGGGCTCTGCCTGGATGATCCGGAGCGCATCTTATGTGGTTATGGAGAACTACCCGTAGTGCTGGCCGAGTTAAGTGTGACGGGGATTCGTCCCTGGGCTCTGCCGGGAGTAAGTGAGACCGAGGCTTCAATGTCCATCGCCATATTCGGCAGTTCAATAACATAATGAGAAAAGTATGTTACATTCGAGAATGAGATGATTATAAAATTAATTAGTAAAAAAGATTAATAAAAACCAATCTTTTTAAGTCTCTTACCGAACATACAAAGCTTTTATCCTTCAATTTATATTCAAAGTAACAAAAAAGAAACCCAACATAGATAAGTGCATAGAACATAAAATATGAAGACATAATATACAATCTTGTGAGAAAATGGTGAAAGGTTTATTGGGAAAGTGATATATAGTCAAATATTTTAAAACTCGCTTTTGAATTATGTTCCTTAAGGCCTCCAACAGAGGTAGATTTAGTTGTACAGCACTAAAATTAGAGATAAGATGTACAATTTTCAAAAGCTAATTACAACACTTGGCATTCAGACGGTAATTCCTATACTGTAAAAGAATCTTCTGAGGTTTCACCCTGAAAAGGGTCCCTTTTTACATTGATTTCTTTACATACTTTACTCACTTAATACTTTTTTTTTCGGCCATGAGTAATGATTGAAACACCTCCATTAAAATATATATATATATATATTTTTTTAATGTTGAAGCCTGCCCGGACTTCCAAAAAAAAACCCCTGGGACCTCGGTACCGTTACTGCGGCTCACTGATAAAGCTATGTGGCCGCCTACAAACTACCTCCCCTCCCCAAATTCATGTAATTTAGAGAACAATTCAAACCGTGACATAATCATTTTCGGAATAATTTGGGATTCGAACACAACACAACTTTGGGTCTCCTGAAGAGTTTATCAACATCATTTTTTATACCCCATCTTACTACTTTGTTTATCTTTTAGCCCTAATTGTTTCTGGAATTTCATTCATTACATCCATTATCAGGAGATAATTTGCTTATCTGTTACTTGTCATTGTGGGAGGTCTGTAAAAATTCGGTACGACAAGATTTTCAAAAATAGACATGTCCTATCCCTTACATCTCGACATAAGGTTTCCGAAATCAAGAAATAGTAGCTTTCACACATTAAGATTTGCTGTACATCTTAGTTTTAAATTGGTGTTGTACTTTCAAAATCCTACCTGTCTGTTGAGGCCTTACATAGACTGCTATACGATAAATAGGCTTAGCATATCAGAAGGAGCTAATTAGTAGCAACGTAACCACTACATGTACCCTCTTTTTCGAAACAAAATAAAAAGAGTACCATTACATGATAATCAAGTTCATGTATATATTTAGATAGCTACAAGAGTAATTGATGTCAAGATATCACTTGTAAGACAATTTGCTAGTATTACCATTTTATCAGCTTCGTTACTGTTACACGCCCGTTTAACTCACAACGAGTGAAAAATGTCCATCGGTTAAAATGTTGTGAGCAACTTCCGTTCCCTCGTTGTGAGCACCCATCTTTGACGTGTGACACGATAAACAAGGTGACTTTTTTCATAATTTTTGAAGATTGCAGACATTTACAGGGCTCGACATTAACGGTTGTCCGACTGCCCGGGACAACTAAAAGTTTGGTCCGGGCAAGTTATTTTGAAAGGCACTTGTCCGACAGGGCAAGTGAAAATAAAAAACCATCATTGACAAAATGCATGTACAAAATGAATAGAAATAAACATCTTTTCATTTATAAACATCTTTAAAACAAAAATTACACCATGAATTCATTAGCTTCAATAATGTGAATATACTACGGTCAGGTGTACATTTGTTGATAATGGAAACGGAAGCAAAAATATGAGCATGCGCCGCGGTAAGGTAATTCCCCGTTCTTAAATAATAGCTATATCTAATTTTGTTTCAAGGTTATTCCCCCGGGTTATGCTGTTGTTTAAACTTTTTGATGTTTGCAATGTAAAGATTATCATTGAAAATATGATAATAATCATGAGTGATCTTTTAAATATAATTGTTAAATTTAAAGTTTTTGCCATTTAAAATGATTTATTGTTTAATCTAATTAGTAACAACATTATAGAAACTTTAGTCAAACGAAAGACTCGTTTACGGCTGGTTTGACTTTGATGATTGAACGGGGAATTACCTGTTATACCGCGGCGCATGCTCAATTTTTTTTCCATCCGTTTCCTATATCAAACAATGTACATGACCGTTAGTATATTCACATTGAATAAACAGATGAACCGATCATCGGCGATGTTTTAGAAAAACTACTAAATACAAAAAATTATTTGTGTCTAACTAACAATCAATTTCATAAACAATATGTCCAGTTTAATTGCCATATGTTAACATTACCTAATCACAAGAAGTATTTAATGTATGAGCTTGTTTGTTTTTTCTGGATTTATACATTTTTACCATTTTTAGGTCAGAACAAGTAAGTCTTAGGTCAGGGCAAGTAGTTTTAAAAAAACTACTTGCCCGACAGGACAACCTGATTCAAAAGTTAAATGTCTAGCCTGATTTATGAAAAATATCGGAAATGCAGTTTAGCTAGCTAATGTGTTTTCCGAGTAAGGGTGCACATGTAAAAGATATTGTCTGTTGGTGGACAATTTGATGGAAATACGTGCGGAACGGCAGTCCACTCGGGGTAGCTGGGAAAACTGGAGACAACTTCATCTTTGGACCTAAATTTAACATTGAAAACGTCGATTCTGGTGACGTTTTGTGGCATTCTTACCTAAAACAGATGCCCACAAGTCATCAGCGTAAATTATTATCTGAAAGTCTTTCGTAGAAACGAAGATATAACTCTATTTTTGCTTTAATCCTCGTTGTGAGCACCATAACCTCGTTGTGAGCAAGACCAAGCGCAGTGCTTGTCTGGTTTTAATATGTAAAATTCAAATGGCAAGAATACAAAGCTTTCAATCTACCAAAAAAGCAATCAAATGTTTTTGTACAAAAGTTTTTCTTTGCAATAGTTCTTCTTTTTCTTTTTAAAAAGTTTTTTTGAAAAATTATTCTTCATATTCACCAAGTCATCAGATTAACAGAAGAACTAATCAGTGTAGGTAAATCAGGTATTTTTATTTCGTATACTCTAGTTTGGCTCGAGTGAACATCACGGGAGTTTATGAATATTTTCAACAATTTCACAGTCTGTGTGATACCACACATACATGTGTTTTTTCCTGAGCCGAAGACTGACCAAGTTTATATAAAAACAAGAACTATCACGGTAAGTTGGCAAATGCCCCTGAAGTGGTGCTTTGTCCTTTGATTTAAGGACCAGATAGATTATTTGTTTTTGAACAATTAGATCTTCAATGTGAAGGTAATTCAATGTCAAGGGGTAAAATACATATATAGGTCAGTTGGAAGGTTTGTCCCAAAGGGTCATTGTGTCCAACTATGAATTAATATCAACTTACTTTATAAAGAAGTGATGAACCAATCTTAAAGTTTTTGGATGGTTAGAAGGTCATTCACGGTACAAGATAAAAAAAATACAATCAGTTTGAAAGATCTTGCCTAAAGGGGTGTTGTTTCAAAATATGAGTAGAATCCGTTTACTAATAAGGAAGTTTTGACCAATTTTTAAGTATTTGGACAATTTGACCTTCCAAAGTGAAGGTCATTCAGGGGTCAAGTTCAAATAAAATAGGATAGTTGAAAGGCCTTGTCCAAAGACTGTATTGTGCCTAAACATTATGCCAGGAACATTATGGCCAATCTTAAATGTTTTTGGACATTTTGACCTTCAAGGTAAATGCCATTCAGGGGGTCAAGGTAAAATAAATACAGGTCCGTAGGAAGGTGCTAAGGGATGTTGTGTTCAATATATGAATCAAATCTGTTTTCTCTAATAAGGAAGTTTAAGGCCAAATGTAAAAGTTTTCGGGACAGCATTGACGGACGTACCAACTTTTGATATTTATGAGGCAAATCAGCTCATAAACACCACCTGGACCAACGTCCATTAGCAAAAATTAGCTCTTAATTTAAATTTTATGATTTTTTGTTCTTTTTTTAAAACTAGGGAAATGAATTTTTCATAAAAAATATATATTTTGCTCGGATGAAAGAAAAACAGTTTAAAACTAATATGCCCCCCTTTTGGGGGGTAGCACAACGTCAAGTCCCAAAGAAATGCGGGCTGTGAAAAAACCTTTTTTAATTGCTGTGGTATTTTTAAAATTTTAATTTTTTAAAACCATTAAATAACATTTTAAAAACCTTTACACGCACTGCGCTTGTCTTGGTTTCAAAACGAGGGTTATGGTCCCTAAAACCAGAGGTTTAAAAGGGAAAAAAAAGGGGGTTTTATTTGGTTTCTATAAGGAACTTTCGGGAATAAATTTAGGTTTTGATGATTTGTGGGCTCGTTTTTAGGTCCAAAAAGGCACAAAAACCCCCCAAAAAAGATCGAGTTTTAATAAAAATTAGGTCCAAAGAGAAGTTTGTCCCTTTTTCCAGCTACCCGAGTGCCCGGGGCTTTTCCCGGCAGGGGAAATTTCCATCAAATTTTCCACCAACAGACAATTACCTTTTTAAAATTTTGCATCCCTCGGAAACCCCATGGGTAGCTAATTTGCATTGGGATTTTTTTTACAAAAAATGTCTGAATTTTTTCAAAAATTAAAATTAAAGAAAACCCTTTGTTTGGGGTCCCCAGGGTCCTAAAGAGGGGTTTTGTTTAAAAGGGAGGAAGGAAAGTTTCCCACAACATTTTTCCCGGATGGAAATTCTTTCCCCGGGTTTGGGGGAGTTTCGGGCTTGTTTTTCCAGCCCAGTTAGTTAACCCTTTTGAAAACCATCCCCTTTTTTAATAAAAGTTAAATAAAAACCCCCCAAAAATTAAATGGGGAAAAAAAAAAATCTTTAGACCAAAATTTGTTTTTTTAAAGGAAAGGGTAGTTTAAATAATCAGTTTGAAA
>NW_026853017.1:0-77220 GCF_026571515.1 Ruditapes philippinarum | reverse complement strand
CATTTAATCTATTGTAGGCACTATTTTATTTCAACTTAAGTCTGCTATCGTAGACTACCTCTGTTAGATGCCTGCTACCGTAGGCACTATTCTATCTCTAGTCTGCTATCGTAGACTATTCCTGATAGATGCCTGCTATCGTAGGCACTATTTTTATCTCAAGTCTGCTATTGTAGACTATTCCTGTTAGATGCCTGCTATCGTAGAAACTATTTTATCTCAAGTCTGCTATCCTAGACTTTTCCTGTTAGATGCCTTCTATCGTATGCTCTATTTTATCTCAAGTCTGCTATCGTAGACTATTCCTGTTAGATGCCTGCTATCGTAGGCACTATTTTATCTAAAGTAAGCTATTGTAGAGTATTCCTGTTAGATGCCCTGCTATCGTAGGCACTATTTTATCTCAAGTCTGCTATCGTAGACTATTCCTGTTAGATGCCTGCTATATCATAGGAACTATTTTATCTCAAGTCTGCTATCGTAGAATATTTCCTGTTTAGAAAATGCCCTGCTTATCTTACGCCACTATTTCATCTCAAAAGTCCTGCTATCTTTTCGACTATTCCCGTTAGAATCCCTGCTAATCGTAGGGCAAATTATTTATCTCAAAAAATTCTGGAAACAGTGATCCCTCGGAAGCATTAAATCACAACAAAATAAACATAGGAATTGCAGACTCGCGTTTGATTGAGTCTGTACATGAGGGATAATAATGAATAAGTGCAACATCCCTCAACGCCCTCTAGCACCAGCTTGAAAGCGGTACTCAATTCTCAACACTTAAGTGTCATAATTGGTAATTTTTGTATGAATGTATACATGTACAAATGTTATTTTTTAATTGAATAATTTCAGTACTTATGCTAACAAATACTGTATTGCTCTTCAAGGTACCCTTTTTCTTGGGCATTTAACACTGGATGGTTGCAAACACTTTGCTATTTTCCATGATTTTTGGGGAAATTAAAGGGCTCGTAACCCTGTCCCAAAGAAAAAAAGGGGGCATACTGGCCGGCACTACCCAAAAATTTAAAGGGTTTTAAAAACATTTTTTATGTCTTTTTTTTTCCCCATTTTAGTTATTTTTAAATAATATTATAAATTCATTTGGTCTGATTTTTTTTTTGGGCCAGTTAGGGCCAAAAAATTTAAAAGATTTAAAAAGTCTATCACTTTTTTCGGGGTTTTTAAATTTAAAATTGAGTAAAAAAATTGAAGTTTACATAGTAACCTAAAAATTCCGGTTTCAAAATCCCAAATGTGACAAAATTTTAGCCCCCTTTATCAAAAAAAGTAGGCCCCCGAAATAAACCCAGCAAAAACGTATGCAGCCTTTTCGTTTTTCCAAACAGCCCCTCTTTGTTCACACGCACATTAATTTAGAAAAATAATTTTACACCACCATCCATCCCCGCCTCTCACCTTGAAGAGCAATGCCTTCTTGTTAAGATCTTGTCAGTATGCCTCGAATAGGGATTAGGCTCGTAAGCCAATACCAAGAAAGAAGGAGGCATACTGGCTCGGACTACACCAGACTTAATAGTTTTAACATGTTTTATGTCTTATTTCCAGTTTTAGTTATATTTATCATATTATCATTCATTTGGTCTGATGTTTCTTAGCCAGTTATGCCAAAAATAAAGATTTATAAGTCTATCACTTGTTTCGTGGTTTTAATTTGATTGAGTATAAATATTGAGTTATTTTATATTCGACATATGTCATGTAAAGAAATATGTTAAGGTTATTTTTCATTGAAATTGAAATTCAAGCGCTCATGTGATAAAATTTCCAACATAATTTATTAGTTTATTGGCTTTGGTCTGTAAAATAGTATGAACATGGTATTTTGTAGGTAGCAACAAATTCAATTACTAATGGCAAAAATGACTATTTAGTGATAATGGATGGAGTACCAGATGAAATATTGGTATAAGAAATTGAAAGCTAAGTGATTTACAGTTACGATCCACTCATCACAGCAGTTCTTAGAAAGAACAAGGTCTCCTTTAAAGCAGCACGCCTCCAGATTCATCCTAATTTTCATGAAAATGTATTTTAAGGTAAAATATTGTTAAATGAACAAAAAAGTACTTGACACATTACAATCGGCACTTAAAATCCACGTAAATTACCATAAAGAGGTCAAAATATGCATAAATAGACCCTACTGCGTTAGTAACGCAGTAGAAATATGGTGATAAATACTGCAAAATACAGTCATTAATTGCCCACAAGATATAAATTATCAATTGAATCTTTAATTTGTTTACTTTTCTTAAAGTTTCAGTATGGTTTTTCTACGTTTAATTTTCTTGAAATATTTTGGGTCATCTGGAGGCATGCAGCTTTAAACAGTAGTTGCATGTTTTCATAATTATTGCTGTCAAGAGCAAAAAAATGTGTTTGCTATTTGTATGAAATGGTTATAATAAATAGTAGAATAATTTGAATCTTGTTATCATCCATACCCCATAACATGGTATCAGAAGTAAACAAAAAGAACACTAGTGTGATAAAAGGAATTTAATTGATAATTTATTTGGTTTTGGATTTAACAAGCATTCTGGAAAGAAATGAAATTGTGCGCTTCACAAACATTTCACTTTCTTCAGAGGAATAAATTAATTACAGCTTAATAATGGATTTAAATGGTGAACCCATACCAACAATGAACTTGGACAGTCAGTAAACTATGGAGGAGTTCAAAAAGTTCAGGCAGCATGCAGAACTTATATTTAGTGGCGCGTTAAAAGGAAAAGAAGAAGTACAAGTCACCTACCTACTACTTTGGATTGGTGACAGAGGCCGCCAAAAATATAATACTCTGACATTAACTGAGCTGCAAAGAAAATCAGTTAAGGCAATTTCTGATCCTGTATTCAGCAGATATAAATTTTACACTGAAAAATAAGGAAACAGTACAATAGAGCACTTCATAACGCGTCTTAAAACATTAGCAAATGACTGCGCTTTTCATTCAGGGTACCGATATGATGTCATACGAGATCATTTAGTATTTGGAATTACTTCGGAAAAAGATTGGGTAAAATTTATCACAAAGGTGAAGCGTTGACTCTTGAAAAATCAGTCAGGTTATCACAGTCCCATGAATATGATCATGCACAATTTCCAAAAGCATTGATGACATTAATCATAAACAACATTCGATGTCAAATCGCCAAGATGAGACAGGAAAGAAAAACAATCGCTATCAATGTCAAAAACAGCAGATGTCAAAGTGTGGAAATTGTGGACAGTCACATCACAGCAAAGACTGGTGTCCAGCTAGAGGAAAACAGTGCACGAACTGTCATAAATGGAACCATTATGCAATTGTGTGTAGATCAAACAAAAAACGAGCATGAAATTGAGACTGAAAACAGTAACAGTGACAGTAACAGTGCATTTTGTATTGGTGCAGTTGATTCATCTGCAAAGGGACAGGTATTTGTTGAGTTACAGGTGGGTTCTAAAGGTCATTTTAAACAGTTTAAACTTGACACAGGAGCATGCTGTGACATTTTTGAGGCAGATTTCAAATCCCTCAATGTCCCCTTAAAGAAGCCAACGGTCAAACTCACGGCTTACTTAAGGTTCTAGGAGTAGAATATCTCTCATGCAGCTACAAAAAGAAATGCACAAAACTTGTAGAATTTTATGTCGTGAGAAAAAACCAACCCTTCATCGTAGGTTAACAATCATGCCTTGACTTCAATTTAATTCAGATTGTAATGTCCGTAGACCAGAATGAGCAAATGAGTAAAAATTCTGTCTTGACCGACTTTCCTTAAGTTTTTCATGGCTTTGGAAAATTACCTGATGCTTTTCCGATCAAAGTTACTTTCAAGTAGCCCAAAGTGTTCATGGACTTATGCTAATGTGACAACCTTTTCTTCTTTATCCATTAAAATTTAAAAAAAAAACACCTTCAAAACCACTGGGTCAGTTTTTATAAAACATCACTTGATGAGAACAAAAATATATATAGAAGTCCCTATAAATTCTGGCGTCCCCATAGGTTCTGTCCTTGGCCCGCTCTGCTTTCTGATCTATATTAATGAACTTCCATCTTTTATCTCTAAGACTCAAATTCACCTCTTTGAAGATAAAACTGTGGTCTACATTGCTATAAGCTCTTCCTCAGACTCACTATCGTTACAGGAGGATCTCAATAAGATGCAAATCTGGGAAAGGGTGTGTAAAATGAAATTCAACCCCTCAAAATGCCTTGTCCCTTAAATCACTTAATAAGAGGGCCCAAAGGCTCCTGGATCGCTCACCTGAGAAAAAGGTCAAAAGGTCAAAGTGTAGCCCCTTTTCACCACAGAAGCAAAAAATTATTTCAAAACTGAACCAGTGGTTAAGATGTTTAGATGTTGTTGTTTTCTAATTTAGACTCTGGCAGCCATTTTTATTAAACAGTTCAGCCTGTCACTAAGTAAGAGGTAAGCTAATAAAAAGATGATAGAAAAAAGAGGGAAAACAAGCATTTGACCTGGCTGGGAATTGAACTGTCGACCTCGATTCCCTTGGGCGGGGCCAATTTTGACCCTAGGGGTTTTATTTCAACAAACATGGTAGACATACACTATAACATGTTTCATGCCAAATATCTAAGCTTTAGGTTTTAAGGATTTTGAGAATACATATACATGTATATTATATAAGGAAAATCAAGATCTCTGGGGTGGGGTCCTTAGGGCAATTATTTGAAAAACTTGGTAGACATCCACTGAAAATGTTTCATGCTGAATATCTTATATATAGTGCTTTTGGATTGTCACAAGGAGATTTTTTTAGGTTTTTACTATATACATATCCTTTCGACGGCCATCCGCTATACCCGTAGGACGGCCAAAGCGTAAGAAAACGTATCGAATTTTTACACTTCTGAAAGCCAGTCTTATATTACGACAAACATCCACAGCGTAGTAAAACGTATCAAAAACATACCTTTCTAGAAACCGTAGCGTAAACCAGCGTAAAACTTGAATTTTGTTTCATGCAACCCGGTAAAAACCTCGTTTTCGTACATTCTGTTTTTTAATGTGCTTATGAAAATCGAAATATTACGCTATGGCTGTTCAACTGCATACGATAAACAACGATCCTTTACGTTCTGAGATTTCTATTGAAATTAAGTTTTACGTACATTTCCGCTATGGCAGTTTTACATTGTGATACATATTTCCATGCTTTTAACCGTTTAATAACGTTTGATCTCGAGATTATGCTGGCATGGCTTTCGTTGTATTCAGTATTTATTTTGAGCGTTTAAATGTTGGTTTTAGTTTAATTTACAGTGATAAACAATTATCACACGTGCACTTATTTAGATAACAACGTTTTACAGGAATACACAAAATACGAATTTTTGATAAACAGCACCTGACCGTCCTTTATCTTTGTAAGCGAAAATTATCTGAAAAAAAAAATGAGAAACTTTCATCAGACAGAATTTTTTTGTTGAGAAAGCATTGTTTTTATAAATCTGGTGGGATTAAATAGACAAGAGGGCCATGATGGCACTGAAGTCGCTCACCTGTACATAGGCCCCAGGAGCGGGGCCAGTTTAAAGCCCGGGGCTTTTATTTGAACAAACTTGGTAGACAACCAATAGAAGATGTTTCATGCTAAACATCTAAGGTCTAGCTCGATGGGATTTTTAAAAGAAGATTTTTTTATAGTTTTTCCTTTACACATATAGTTAAAAACAATGACACACCTGGGGCAGGGCCAGTTTTGACCCCAGGGCTTTTATTTGAACAATCTTTGTAGACACTTACTAGAAAATGTTTCATGCTTAATATCTAAACTCTAGCTATTCGAGTTTTTTTCAAAGAAGATTTTTAAGTTTTTGCTATACTCGTATATGGAAAATCAATGTCCCCCGGGGCGGGGCCAATTTTGACTCCAGGGTTTTTATTTGAACAAACTTTGAAGACACTCACTAGAAGATGCGTCGTGCTTAATATCTAAACTCTAGCTATTTGAGTTTTTTCAAAGAAGATTTTTTAATTTTTGCTATAGTTTTACACATATAGGGAAAATGAATGACCTCCGGGGTGGGGCAAATTTTGACCCCAGGGCTTTAATTTGAACAAACTTTGTAGACAATCACTAGAAGATGTTTCATGCTTAATATCTAAACTCTAGTTATTTGGTTTTTCCAAAGAAGATTTTTTTAAGTTTTTCCTATACACATATAAGGAAATTTGGAAAATCAACGACCCCAAGGGCCAGGCCAATTTTGACCCCAGGGCTTTTATTTGAACAAACTTGGTAGACATCCATTAGAAGATGTTTCATGCTAAATATCTTAGCTCTAGCTCTTTTGGTTCTTTATAAGAAGTTTTTTAAGTTTTTACTTTATGCATATGAGGAAAATCAATGACCCCCTGGGGCGGGGCAAATTTTGATCCCAGGGCTTTTATTTGAACAAACTTGGTAGACACTCACTAGAAGATGTTTCATTCCAAATATCTAAGCTCTAGCTCTTAGGGTTTTTTTAAAGAAGATATTTAAAGTTTTTCCTTTCGGTTGCCATGGCAACCAGAGTTCTGCATGGAATTAAATTCTTTGAACAATTTTTAAAGGTTACCACCAAAGGAACGTTCCTGTGAAGTTTGGATGAAATTGGCTTAGTGGTTTATGAGGAGATGTCATTTAAAGTAAAAAGTTACGGACGGACGGACGACGGACGGACGCCGGACGAAAAGTGATCACAAAAGCTCACCCTGTCACTTTGTGACAGGTAAGCTAAAAAGTAAGTATAGTATCTTTATGTTGTCTATTTATTCTGTTATTCAAAATTTTATTATTCACATTAAATCCCATTATATAAATATATATTTTCCCTAAATAGTTTCATTAAATTCACGTGTTTATCGTTGTTTTTACTCTATTATAATTTGCTTTTAACTTTTTGCGATAACTTTGCGTAAGGTGCATTAGGTAATAAGATGACTATTTAGTTTGCCTGACTTAAGCTTAAACAAATTTATTATACTTTGCCGATTAGCCTGTTCGCATGGCCCACAGAGTATTTCCCAAGTATACGTGTGTTTGAATATAGGGTTAACGCACGTTTTTCCGTGTTATAACGTCTGCAGAGTCCCGAGGAACGGTTGGTGCCCGAGCCCGGTAGGGCGAGGGCTCCAACAGTTCCGAGGGACTCTGCAGACTTTATAACACGAAATAAACGTGCGTTGACGCTATTATAGCATAAAATTTTCAAACAGATTCGTGATGTATAGTTTATACAAAACACAATTACATTAAAGTCTTGTGCTTGGACGGTATTTATCCAATTCTATGTTTTACGTATGCGTTTCATTTTTCCGGGGCCAACAACTTGGAAAATTCTCGGAACCGAACGGAATTTTGAATTTTAATTAATTTAACAAAGCTTGGCCTTTGGAGATTTATTATCTCAAGAAAAAAAACGTAAAATTACTCTACCCTCTACCCAAGACAAAACATGACCCTCAGAAATTCTTAGAATGATTTCAGATTGACGGTAGAAAAAAGATCAGTGACATCAGAATCGGTTTTTTTTTTCAAGCAAACAAGTTTATAAAAAAAATCAGGCACTAAGCATTATTCTATCAAAGAAATATAAAGAGCATCTATCAACATTAACATAAATAAAAAACATTTTCTCATATTAATTTTGTGTTATCTAGTTTTGTAAGTTAATCGGAGTGTTAAACTGAATGACAGGTAGATCACAGGAGCCTGAAATTATATCAAAAACAAAAAAAAATAACGATTTAAAAAAATTTCCCATATATATACTATAAAAAACACAAGGAAGGCAACAACATTTCCCCACCCACCGCTACATTTACCAGGAATATTTATAAAAACGCCTTGGATTTACTTCCGAGCACTTTTAATCAATAAAGCACATTAAAATCTATCAGAAACACTGATTACTCTTATCAACTATCCAACTTTTACGCCAATTGAATGAATTTATCACTGCATTTCTCCCGTCGTCGGTTCCATTGCCAGTTCTGCGCTAAATTCCGTCGTACCGTCATTGACTGGTTTTTGTAGATCCCGAAATTATATCAAAAACGAAAAAGAACGATTTAAATAAAAATCTATTATAAATATGGGATTTTTATTTAAATCGTTCTTATTTTTTTTTTTTTTTTTTTTTGAAAAGAATTTCGGTATCTACAAAGACCGGTCAATAACGGTATGACGGAATTTAGCGAAGAATTGGCAATGGAACCGACGATGGGAGAAATGCAGTGATAAATTCATTCAATTGGCGTAATAGTTGGATAGTTGATAAGAGTAATCAGTGTTTCTGAAAGATTTTAATGTGCTTTATTGATTAAAAGTGCTCGGAAGTAAATCCCAGGCGTTTTTATAAATATTCCTTGTAAATGTGGCGCGATAGCTCAGTTGGTTCAACCACTGACTATCACTCCTGAGGTCCCGGGTTCGATCCTGGGTTACACCCTTGGGATTTTTCAGAGACACTTTCAGTGTTTCCCACCTACATAGAGGTGTACTGGTAAGAAATCCAGGTAATCCTCGCATGTATCAGTGCTATACACTGGGCATGTAAAAGAACCAAGGGGTCTATTCAATAAGAGCTAGGGACTGGTTCCCGGATTCCCTTGTATCTTAAAGCTGTTTCTTAAATGTATACAATGTATACCTGCTTAGAGTGATCGAAAACGATTTTAAAGCAGTATGATGTAGAAAAAAAAATGTAGCGGTGGGTGGGGAAATGTTGTTGCCTTCCTTGTGTATTTTATAGTATATATATCATTATGGGATTTTTTTTTTAAATCTTTATTTTTTTATTTTTTTTTTGATATAATTACTGGCTCCTGTGGGTAGATTCTACTGTATTTGTTTACATTGGCAACTGTCCGTTTCTTAGAAAGGGCGACAACCAAGATTAGCACCGATGTCTATACGCCGTTTTTCCGGCATAGTTACTTGAATATGAGACTGAGGCCCTCGAATCAATAAATTTCAATATAACAAGAGCGCATGACTCTTCGGCAAACAGGCCAAATCGTCATTTTTTTTTGTTTGTTTACTGGGCCCTGTATGTATTGCGCATAGGTGAAACCGGGCTATAACAAGAGCGCGTGACTATGTTAACACATGGTTTTGGTCCCGTTTTAACATGGGCAAAATAGGGGAAAATAGCTGATTGTATGCTATAATATAGAAATAATAATAATATAAAATGTATCAAAAGTCATACTGTTCTTCATCTCGGTGTTGTTATATTTTCTGGCCCTTCGGGATCATAGATTTCAACACATTCAGTTTTGAAAATAGAATATACTGCTCAAGTCTACGCTTGGGTCTCGAGCAGGTTTGAAATTCCATTAATGTCCATGAGCATACACAGTTAAACCGTTTCTCTTATTTTGTCTCTTTGCCTTGCTGTCTTTAATTTCAAAAGAACAATTTTAAGTAATTTAACGCAGAGATTTTATCATCCCTTAAACGCAAGACAATCTTTCTACTAGTTTCTTTACACTTGTATCATCATTATCACTATACAGAATGACTTTGTTAGAAACCGTGAAGGGGTTAATATTGAGAGAGCAAACTGAAGGACTGCTTATATATTTGAAAGATTTAAAGAAAATAATAGAAGATAGACGAACATCACAGACTACTAATGTCTTAATAGATGAACTTGCCTTTACCCTTCAACCAAGTGATATACCATTTATGGAATGTACACCGGCAAAAACAACCGGAAATGGAAACTGTCTGTTCAATACTGCATCAATCCATATACAAAGTATCATTCATCTTAGTAATTTGCGAAGTTTCATCATATATTTGTGATGGTTTTGCTTTACATGTCTCCCTATTGCAGGTATAATAGAAAAGTAAATTAATGTTTGTTTTTTTTTCTAAATTGAAGGGAAACTATATAAAATGTTTCTAGCAAGACTATTCCCACACAGTGTGAAAGTGGCTGCATGATATAATGTAGATATTCTAAAACATGCATTTTATTTAATTTAAAGGTGATGAAACTTTGTCAGAGGTATTTAGAGCAGCAACAGCTATTACATTACATTGCTATGCTGAACAACTTGGACCGCATGGAAGTTTTGAATCTGCAGACCATCAGTCAACATTTACATAGATAGTTTCAGAGCGATCAGTTTGACGGAAGATATTAGTCAACACTTCAATGTAGACGAGGCAATACGCAAAATGGGATTGAAAACATGCGAAAATAACAGCTGGTCATCGTTTATGCATATATAGGCTTTGTCTTTTGTTTCGGAAAGACTTATTTGGTCGGTTTATCCAGGGGCTAATGAAGGATTACGCCCACTCCTTCATCGTAAAATATCTTTAATTTAGATAAACGAACTGGAACAATGTTTGATCCAAACCATTTTGTGCCCATTTTACTAAATGAAAACAACCCAGCGAACGAATTTGACAGTGACAACGGTTACCTACTTAACTGTATGGAAAATACATAGTTGTCAAGTGTTACACAAGACTTTGCCGTATCTAGTGATTCCCAAACAGATGCTAACAAAAAGTAAACCTCTTCAACATCTGGCATATCTGCCTCTAAAGTTAAGACACCGAACATCGACTTGCTCAATCGTGATACTGTCCGTCTTCAGCGAACTACAGAGAGAACGCAGACGCAACATTTTGAACAGGACGCTAAAGGCGAAATTAGTCAATCGAAAAAAAATTTCTCTGTTTACCGGCAATCCCATGCAGACAGAAGATAATCTAGTTCCCGGCGATATATCTGTGATTAATAGCGATGCACTAACAGTCGAAATAAGAATACCAGAAAACTGTTTGGACAAAGATTGTCCGGATACTACAATTGAATGTGAAACAAGATATCAATGCCAAAATGTTGCAACTGAGCTCACTGAAGACCTTATTGATTATGAAGACAAACATGTAACAAACTTTGGTAGCCTACCAGTTTGAGTGTGATGAATCTTAATCTATGGACCAGATGCCCCATAAAGCGCTTCAAAAAAAGGTTATGGAGGGAAGTGATAAATAAGTCGAAAGTGACAAAGCCCTCCATGAAATAGAAAATGAGGCTGATAATAAATCTATTACCGAAAATAATAATAAATGTGACATAGATAAAAACACATTAACAGAGACGCCACTGGAGGAGTTAGGTGAAAGAGTTACAGAGGCTGAGACTATAATATCTACGTGCACCAATGCTCATTTTGACGGGGATGACTTTGCAATCGATGAATATGTAGAGAAAGAACAAACCAAAATATTTAGGAAACCAAAAGAAACAAGCAATTATCATAGTATTGCAAGCAATCCATAAGTCCCCTACATGTTAGAACCCCATCAACATTCTGAAGGGCCATTGGCCATTCACTAATGTTTCAATTTTTCTCTATTTTAAGTAAATTTGTTGAAAAAAATCTTTAAAAGTGATCATAGGAAACAGTTTTTATGAACAGACAGACAGACGGACAGACTGAAGGACACTCTAAAGTTAATATTTGAAACATCCCTGTTACCAAAATATAACATTTTAAAAGCAAAATTCTTAAAGAGGAGATAACTCTTGAATTAAAGATGCAATGTCATAAAATTTTCAGCTCTTTTTGACAAATCACAAATATTGTTATATTTGCCATGTTTTAAGCCAATTTGTTGCCAAGGCAACTGATATTTTTCAAAATAGGAAGAACAGATAAGACCTGCATAATCTCAAGACTGCTATTTACCCACATGTCAAGTTTCATAAAAATATTTCCAGTACTTTTTGAGTTATCACTAGATTCAGTTTATGTGTAAAATTTGCCATATTTTCAGTCTATGTATTGCCATAGAAACCAGAATTTTCAACATAGGAAGAAAAGAAAAAGACGTGCATAATCTCAAGACTACCATCTACCCATATGTCAAGTTTCATAAAGATATTTCCAGTACTTTTTGCGTTATCACTGGATCCAGTTTATGTGTAAAATTTGCCATATTTTCAGCCAATTTGTTGCCATAGCAACCAGATATTTCAAAATAGAAAGAACAGAAAAAGACGTGCATAATCTCAAGACTGCCATCTACCCATATGTCAAGTTTCATAAAAATATTTCCAGTACTTTTTGCGTTATCACTGGATCCAGTTTATGTGTAAAATTTGCCATATTTTCAGCCTATTTGTTGCCATAGCAACCAGAATTTTCAACATAGGAAGAAAAGAAAAAGACGTGCATAATCTCCATACTGCCATCTATCCATATACCAAGTTTCATAAAAATATTTTCAGTACTTTTCAAGTTATCGCGGGATCCAGTTTTGTGGACGGACGGACTGACAGACGGACAGACAGACGGACGGACAGACGGACGGAGGGTAAACCTTAAGTCCCCTCCGGTAAACCGGTAGGGGACTAAAAACTTCTTCTAGCAATACTGGGGTTTGCGATAATTAAATATTTTCGGGCAATATAAAACTGCTACATGATGAGCAGACTGAAATGGTTACCAAAATTCAATTTACACAAGCTACCAAAGATAACAATGCGTACAACAGTGATGAAAGTAATAACAACACAGAGATGCAGTCAAAGGTTGTCCAAGAAGAGCAAAATAAGACAGCGGATATAGGAGATGATGACATATGCAGCAGTGAAAGGTTAACATTTACGGACAATATGTTAATAAGGAAACTCACTGCAAAGGTTACCACGAAGATCAACTGGCTTCTTGTAATTACAACACAGATGGTTATACAACAACCGCAACAGACAACGAAGTCAAGAATGAATTTGGAGATGATAGTCCAGTCTGATCAGACAAAAATTCCTTCAAGATCAGAGAAAACCACAAACAATCAACATAAAGAACAGTTAGAAGAAACATCGTCCTCTGCGAGTGAAAGTGATGAAAATTTAGAAAGTGACGTAGAGTTTGAGAGTGAATTGGAATGGGAATCTTCAGATGAAAGGGACGAAGAAATTGAAGATGCAGAAGAAAGTAGTAGTATTCAATGGCTTTCAAGATTGCATAAAATAGAAAATAAAGCTTTTAAGGACCAACGCCTGGTCCAAGTAAAGCACTCTCTGCGGCAAATTCGCCACTCAACGTCTTTTATGAAATCTTTCCTGAAGAAATATTTCAACTAGTAGTAAAGTTAACAAATGATTATATTCCTATCTACACTGCACACAGGCAAAAGTTTAATCCGGCTTGGACGGCAAAGGTATTTACACCAGTAACGACTGATGTTATGAAGGCCTTTTTTGGAATACGCATGATAATGGCGATAGACCCCAAACCAAGTATAGATGATTACTGGTCTTCCAACCCATCGTTAAGGAATTCCAGAATCGCAGATACAATGTCCAGACAGAAGTTTAAATTGATATTTTACAATGACGCAAAACGTGACCCATGTCGTATTACAGATCCATCGGAAGCAAAACAAGTTGCTCGAAAAGACCCACTATATAAAGTTTCGCCCTTGTTGGAGAAGGTGCGCAGAAACAGCAATCGTCTTTACAATTTGCACCAAGAGGTGTCCATTGATGAAGCTATGATCAAGTGTCACGGCCAACACTGGGGTATTGTAGGAGCCCCAAATAAACCAGCCAAGCGTGGTTTCAAACTCTTTGTTTCTGCTGATGCAGTTCCAGGCTACACGTCAAACTTTTTAGTGTACATGAGGAAGCAAAAGGAGACTGGTCTTACACAGAAAGTAGTCGAAAATTTAACAGAAGAAATATACAACAGAATCATATAATCTTTGTTGATAAATTTTACACATCCGTTCCACTTGCACTGTCTCTTTTGCAGAATAACACATACATATGTGGTTTGTTCAATGTTGGAAGGAAAAACTGGCCTCAAGATCTCAAAGAATCCAAAAAATTGAAAAAGAAGGAAGACAAAGTCAAAAGCCTGAAAAGGGGAGAGTTTTTGACGAGACAGACAATGGACAAAAAGCTCGTTGCCACAGTGAGCCGTGTACAATCTGAGTACATGTTACAACCCAGTTACAAACGAACGTTCAAATACCGTGACATGTAGGCACATAAATGAAGAAGGCAAGTGGGTAAAAGGAGACATTCCATTTTTCATCGTTAAAATAAACTCGCTGATTCGATTGTTTGATGTAACCACTTTCACTTGATAATGAAGAGTCGATAGTGATTTAGTCAACCTTATGTTATATAGTAATTAAACGCAACGTAACCACTTTTACTTAATTTATGAATAGATCTCAAAGCGGTTTCGTTCATCTTATATGCAGTAACATATTTAAGTATGATGTTGAATTGCCAGTTCTTTGTTTATTTGTTACAAGTGGGACTAAAAATATTTTCAGATTTAACAAATTATCTAGAAACAAAAAAGTGTTTCTTTTTGTTGTTTTTTAAAGCAAATGCTACAATTAACAACCAAATCTTGTATACAACTGATTACAAACTATAATATGAATAACATTTAATTTCTGTAACACTATATGAGATAACCCTCTTAAAATCTTTACAGTACATGATGACTGATGACGATCTCCCGACAGACATTTACGGACATATTTTACACTCCTGACAATTTCCATGCTTTTTTCACAATTACATTGTCTAAAATTCCATCAAAGCTTGGAAGACAGTAATAAAAATGCTCTATTGAATCAACACAGAAAGTAGTAGCTAAGATTATGTAGTACATTTTCTCCAGTTTGTTGATTTTTATTGCATTCTCATCACTTACACTTATCATTTTACTACATTTTCTGACTATACATTTTCCTATGTATCTATGAATGTCATTCTTTATAGAATATCTAAATGTCTTAACATGTAAAACATAAAAAAAAAGAAAGAAAGATGCAAAAAACATAAACAAACAAACAAAACTTAATTTGTGATTCTTTCAATACAAGAGTGTCCATTATGGGGTTGCATTTGTATAAACTAATTAAATAAATATTTATTTTTAGAAATAAAACAAGTAATTTACTTGTCTTTGAATATTTCCTTTAGCACCATTGATTTCAGTCTTCACACAATATCGGCAAAGGCCAGTGTAAACCCTCATTAAAATTAATACTGTCCATTAAGTACGAGATAAACGTTGAAGATTTTTGGCATAAAACATACTATTAAAACAGATAGATTTTTTCTGGAGGCCAAACATCCGAAAAATCTACATTAAAAACAGTTTTGCCAGCCACATTTTCGCTAATTCCTCAAATCAGTTTTGATAAATCTATATGGTTATTACTTAGTGAACTTTTTTATGTGTTAAAATCTTCATTTTTCCAATTCACGAAATTTAATCACTTTCAAAATTTTTTGACTTTACAGTATGTTTCAAAGTCCAAAGTCTCAAACAATCTCAATATATAATATTTCATACAATAATTACTACCAAGTGTTTCATATTCATAAAACTTATGCAAATTAGTAAAAAAGTAAAAACAAACCTTTACAAGGATGCTGGTCATATATAATATCATTATAGAACCTTTTATCATATTTGTTTCAGAAAATTTGAAATTACACAAAATTAACCCTTAAAGCTTCTCTCTTGGGATAGCCTTCATCATAATTCCATCTTTAGATTTTAGGGTTGCTGCCAGTTGTCGTTCTACTTTATGAGTAGGATGTAGTTCCAATTTAAATCTGAAAATATTTAATTAATCAATGAAATGAAATATTAAATATTATATAAATAAGACATGGCTGTCGGGGTGATCGAGGATATTGTCAACCCGAGAACTGGTTTTTTACCCCGAGGCGCAGTCTATAATTCTGAAAGACCTACTACTACAATATTGATAAAATACACAGTAAAGGAAATAAATAGAATACACATCATCATTTTTACAATTTAATATTACTCAAAACAATAAATTTAACAAAAACACTTCAAGAATGATTTTATACATTTCTACATAAAAGTGAGACACAATATACATGTATAATTCTTTAAATATCAAATTTAAACTACGAAATCTAGTTATGAAGCTTTTTCAACAAGAACTTCTATCTATTTGATAGTGATCCATATTTCTATCAAGTTATTTTTTCTTATAAATTTGGGGAATATGAAGTTATGCAAGAGTAATGTGCTCCAGGTTGATATAAGAAATACTCCCTGGGGAATATATCATGGGAGGGTGATATTCAATCAGAACACATAAAAAGCCTATGAGAGTTTTACATTGAAGGATTTATTGAGGTATAATAAAAACAAATGTACCATGTAATCTTATTGGTGGCAGTGAAATGGTATAATGTGCAATTCAAACCTGTATAAAATCATAATTCTTCGATGCAGATGTAAGTCATTTAGTATAATCCTAGCTGCACCATGTTATAATGAAATAAGTGATGCTCCATGTCAAATGCTTAAGCTACTGAAATGCATGTAATATGTTAATCATTTGGTTCTGATATTTACCTGTGTACAATTCTGGCAATCACTGTTTTCATTTCATTCATGGCAAAGTTTTGTCCAATACAATTTCTAGGTCCTGCTGAGAAAGGCACGAAACTGAATGGATCCCTTTCATCATTGCGTTCAGGTGAAAATCTGTCTGGGTCAAATTTCTGTAAAACAGTACACATAAATCTTCTTTGTATTGAATAGCTTAACAAGCATGCATGGGAGTTAATGTATTGGTATTTCAACTATTTTTAGATAATGGTACCATAGAGGCAAATGAACTTCCTTGTGGCAAATACTTGCTGTCAATAAAAAAAAACAAAAAGGAGAGCTGCTTTGGGTACAATAATATAATTTTGTGAATATAACAACAGATCATATGGCTTTAAAATTCAAGATATAAACCAGTTATTATATTTTGTAAATTATCTTTATATATGAGATGTAAATCAGTTATCAACTTTTTTATATTATCTAATTTATGTCAGTAAACCCTACATCTGAATTAGACCAGATATAAATATAGAAAGCCAGTGCACAATGACAGCAATTCAGGTTTTCATTTAATACGAGTATGTCATATAACAAAATCACACTATTCAATGAGCTAATAGAGTGTTATAAACCATAGCAGGTGGCAATAAATACATTATAGAACTTACCAAGGGATCCTCCCACAAGGTTGGATTGATAAGTACATTTACAATAACAACGTTGACTGTTGTACCGACGGGTATGTCGTAACCTTCCAACGTCATAGGTTCATCCGTCACCCTTTGTATAAATGTAACAGGTGGATTCAAGCGTAATGATTCTTTAATCACTTGTGTCAGGTATGTAAGCTTTGGCAAGTCCTCCCTAAATTAACACATGAAGCAAAAACTATTTCAACATCGAAAAACTAAATAAGGCAATCCGACATATTAAATCTTACATTATAACCTGTCAGGTCAAAAGACAACAAGTGAAATTCAGTGTTCAAAGACAAGCAGTCAAACTAAATATAGAGTGACAAGCAGTCAAATAAAGCTTTAATATAACAGCAAATGAAGTCAAGAAAGACATTTAGAGATAATCAGTAAAATTAAGTCTAAAGTGAAAACTAGTCTTTAAGTCTTCATTTTATTTTTTTGGGATTGGGCTTTACATCGCACCAACACAGTATAGGTCACATGGTGACTTCCCAGCTTTACTGGGGAAAGAAGACCTCACGTGCCCCTCTGTGCGTTATTTCAGACACAAAATGGCACCAAAGTAGAACCACTTAAATTCCATAAGCTAGGTGGTTAGCTTTCTAACATGAAGATTCCTCGGATGCTTGCAGTATCAGAACCTACAGGATGAAAATAAGTCTTAAGTGACAACTAATGAGATGATAACACTTCACATATCTTCAATAAAATTAAGTTTTAAGTTAACAGTAGCATATTTGTTTGCTTCCAACAAGTTCAAATCAAATCAAACCTTTGCCCCATTCAAAGAAAAAATGCATAAATATTCTAAGTTCTGTATTTTTCATGACAATTTTGGCATTTTTTACATTATTTTAAGAAAACCATTTTGAATTTTAAATCATACAACTAGTGTAGAGGTCGCAAAGCCACCAACTAAGATGCCTTTTAGTTAATCATTTCAGGCACACATATGCACCAACTAATAAACAACCTTAATATATGCTAGCTGGATAAGGTTTGTCACATAAAAAAACATAGATATTTCTTTACCATAGAATGTTGTCATTGTCTCTCCCCTCTAATACCTCACTAATCTCTTTGTATACAGCATCTTGAACATCTGGATGTCTAGCTATTTCATACAGTGTCCAAGACGTCCCACTTGTTGTGGTATCATGCCCTAAAAAACAAATGCCATACTGGAGAAAACTGACATGAACAATCAAATCCTTTTTTAAAAGATCGACCAAGTTTTGCAAACCAAGTCCTGTAGTCGATTAAATTTTAGGCCTCTACAACCCTTTAGTATCATAAAATTGATATATGTGTCAAAAGCTAATCACAAAACTCTTACATGTTGTCTTAGATTTCGAGATTTGTGTTTTCTAGTCCAATTAAGATTTTGACTGTTTCCTCAATAGATTTACAAATGATATTGAGAAACATAGTAAGAGTTGCACAGTGAAGGAATTGTTTATTAGAAAAGCTGGTCAATAAATATGGTGCATAAAAACTAAAAACAAAACTAGAAATGTGTCCCAAATCTCACTTGCTGCCACAGTGGCACATTCACATACTCGTGTTTTTTTTATAAAAGCCAAGCGCTAAATTAATAAGTGATATACAGTCAAACTTGTATTAAGCGACCGCACAAGGGAAACACCCAAAACAGTCCCTTAATGAAACGGTCTCTTAAGACAAAGCACGATAAAAAGTCAAAATTTATACATGACATCTTTCTTTTGCGGTGGGAATGTTTTTAAACTTCATCTATATAAATGTTTAATAATTAGAACGCTCCAATAATCTAAATGAATGCTAATGTAAAACAAGAACGTGTTTGTTAAACACAGATGCCACGGCTCAGATTCTTGTCAGTAGCAATATTTCAAAAAATGTTTACCCATTCACTCAGTTATGGACGGAAAAATCACCAAAAAATTGTAAACACAAGTTATATAGCTTGACAAAGTCATGGCATTTTGTAATTGTGAAAAATATAAGTTGCCAAGTCATTGCTCTGACTTGTGAAGTTGAAAAATATTCAACTTCATGCAAGTTATCTTCCTACCAAATACGAAATACATCTGTCATTAAATAAAGGCTGTATGAGCAAAAGTGTAAAAACCTATTTTGAACACTGGTGACCTTAACCAAACTGACCCCTGACTCTATCCAAAAGAAGAATACCATGTAAGTTATCTTCCTACCAAATATGAAATACATCTGTCAATAAATAAAGGCTGTATGGGCAAAAGTGTAAAAATCTATTTTAGCACTGGTGACCTTAACCAAACTGACCCCTAACTCTATCCAAAAGAAGAATACCATGTAAGTTATCTTCCTACCAAATATGAAATACATCTGTCAATAAATAAAGGCTGTATGAGCAAAAGTGTAAAAATCTATTTTTAGCACTGATGAACTTGACCCAACTGACCCCTTACTCCATCCAAAGGAAGAATACAATGCAAGTTATCTTCCTACCAAATATAAAATACATCTGTCAATAAATAAAAGATGTATGGGCAAAAGTGTAAAAATCTATTTTAGCACAAGTGACATTGACCCACTGATCCCTACCCCAATCAAAAGGATGAATACCATGCAAGTTATCTTCCTACCAAATATAAAATATATCTGTCAATAAATAAAGGCTGTATGAGCAAAAGTGTAAAAATCTATTTTTAGCACTGGTGACCTTGACCCAACTGACCACTAACTCCATCAAAGTTTATGTTTCTATCAATTATAAATAACATCTGTCTATAGAATAAGGTCAATACACCTGTAAAAATGTAAAAATCTATTTTTAACATTGGTGACCTTGACATTGGTAACATTGACCTTGACCCAAAGGACCCCTTACTACACCCAAAGAAAGAAGGACCAACCTTGGCATGTTTGTATTAAACTAAGACATCAACTAAAATATAAAGGCTGTATGAGCAAAAATGTTTATATTTATTTTTTAAACCAGTGACCTTGACCTTGACCCTAGAGACAGCTTACTCCACAAAAAATTAGAGGACCATCAAAGGTATCCACCTACTAAATATGAAAGATATCATTAAAGAAATTAAGCAATTCGGAGAAATTTAAGATAAATCCAACTTGCTGAAATAAGTTAACCAGACAAGGCCCTATTTTCAAAGTGAAAAAAGGGAAATAACTGGGAAATATGGATGACACAGTTATATAACTTGGCAATATCATGTACTTTGTATTGATAAGTAAGTGTGGAAATTATAAGCCATTAGTATAGATAGAACTTTAGATATTTCCAACTTGCCGTTTTAGGTTAACCATTATTCATTTTCTAAGTGCTGAAAAGGGCAATAACTTGGTAAATATGAAAGCCAGAATTATGTAACTTGCCCAGATCATGTACTTTGTATTGATTAGTAAGTGTGTAAACTTAGAAGCCATTGGTACATGTAGAACTTAAGAAAAATCCAACTTGCCATTCTCGTTCTAGGTTAACCTCGTACAGACAGACGGGCGGACGGTTCAATCACTATATGCCAGGGGGCATAAAAATAACTTTCAGATATTTATTGACAAATCAGTTTTGATCCATTACGTACATGTTTGACATTTTTCCAGAATTTCTAAACTTCTCCGTTTTATTTCCTTGTCTCCAATACGAAAACCCTGATAAGTGAAGCTTTTTTCTGTTGTGCACTTTTCATTTGAAATAAACAAACTAGATCTGATTGTAACGAGTAATTTAATTGCTGATCAAGGTCAATTCAATGCAGTCTAAATATCAACAGCTAAGCGTATACACCATCTGAGTAGGGGCGGAGCGTTGCATTGTTTTATTGATATTATTGGATAATACACGTCATGCTTATACTTACCTTTATTTGCATACATTAAACGGTTTGGCAAAAAGAGTTTTTCACACATTTATATTTTGTGTTTTGATTGTTGACACTTATGACATAACGAGGCGGCGTTCTCTAAAAACACAATTACTTGACAGGTAAAAGTGGTTGTTTAATGAAAAGATTGATCTCAATTAGCTGACTAATTAACGGTCGTTGGTCGCGTTGAGCAAAAGTCGCTTAATGCATTAAAGATATAGAGAGAAAATGAAAGAGGCTGCATAAGACAAAAGTCGCTTAATACACGTGGTCTCATGGGCAAGTTAGACCACAGGCGCTAGTCACATAATCAAATATTTTACATAATCGGTCTATATATGTATATAAAGATCTTTATATACATATATAGACCGATTATGTAAAATATTTGATTATGTGACTAGCGCCTGTGAGTTAGACTGTACATATAAAAATAAAATCTAAGGCCAAAGGGTTTTCTGATTATTGGTTGGATAGGCTTTTAAGTGGTCCAGGCCAAATTGACTTTGACCTTTGACCTTATGTGCATGCTGTAAATGCATTACCTTCAAATAAGAATGTATCAACTTCATTCCTTATTTCTGCAGATGACAATCCAGTACCATTGTCATCTTTAGCTGTCAGTAGAATACCTAGGAAATCCTTACATTTTGTTTCTTTACCTTTCTTGGCATCTGAAATCTGTAAAACATTCAATTTTAAACATTCATACCTAACATTTCATTATAAATTGGAAAAATAATTGGAACATAGCCCAAAGGCATTGCAACAAAACTTTTATCACATACCCATGCCACTTTTGTGACTGTGTAAAAATGTTTTGATGTGACGTCATTTGCGTTATACATGTACAAACATAGTGTACAGACAAACTAAATGTTAGCGCTACACTATAGGCGCATCAATAAATAAGAGCTGTCAGTAGGACAGCAACGCTCGACTATTCTTAGTGCTTAAAAGTAAAAAAGCCTTGATAATGTAAAATTTTCTTTGTTAACAAAGGGGCTAATTTTTTCTTTAAAACCATGTTACAGTTATAGGCCTTGAAGAGAATCTTATTATGCTCTCAAAGAAGAGTATAAAATTTCAACTTGTTTCAAAGCCAGATTTAATAGAATATGAAAATATCTGAGGTGGTATGCAAACTTAAATGTAAATTATAAGTCGAAAAAGGGGCATAATTCTGTCAAAATGCTTGATACAGCTACCTCCTCCTGTCTACAGGTTAGGGGTTAGGGTCATGATGGTGAACAAGTGTGCAAAGTTTCAAAGCTAAATGTCAATGGACTATGAAAATATTTGAGGTATTACAAAGACTTTAACGAAAATTCTAAGTCAAAAAAGGGGCATAATTCTGTCAAAATGCTTGATACAGTTACCTCCTCCTGTCTACAGGTTGGGGTCATGATGGTGAACAAGTGTACAAAGTTATAAAGCCATATGTCAATGGACTTTGAAAATATTTGTGGTATTACAAAAACTTTAACATAAGTGGTTACACCGACACTGACGACGACGCTCGGGTGACTACAATAGCTCTAGCTCTACTTATTCTTATGGAATAGCCGAGCTTAAAATGATTATTTTTTACTTTAAAAGGTCTTTATTTTTGGGTATGTGATACATAGAATATTAGACAATGTTATTGAACTTGTTGAATAAACAAGAGCTGTCGGTAGGACAGCAACGCTCGACTATTCTTAGTGCTTGATAGTAAAATAAATGCTTGATACAGTTACCTCCTCCTGTTTACAGGTTGGGGTCATGATGGTGAACAAGTGTGCAAAGTTTCAAAGCCATATGTCAATTGACTTTGAAAATATTTGAACTATTACAAAAACTTTAACGTAAATTCTAAGTCGAAAAAGGGGCATAATTCTGTCAAAATGCTTGATAGAGTTACCTCCTCCTGTTTACAGGTTGGGGTCATGATGTTGAACAAGTGTGCAAAGTTTCAAAGCCATATGTCAATGGACTTTGAAAATATTTGAACTATTACAAAAACTTTAACGTAAATTCTAAGTCGAAAAAGGGGCATAATTCTGTCAAAATGCTTGATAGAGTTACCTCCTCTTGTCTACAAGTTGGGGTCATGATGGTGAACAAGTGTGCAAAGTTGCAAAGCCATATGTCAATGGACTTTGAAAATATTTGAACTATTACAAAAACTTTAACGTAAATTCTAAGTCGAAAAAGGGGCATAATTCTGTCAAAATGCTTGATAGAGTTACCTCCTCTTGTCTACAGGTTGGGGTTATGATGGTGAACAAGTGTGCAAAGTTTCAAAGCCATATGTCAATGGACTTTGAAAATATTTGAACTATTACAAAAACTTTAACGTAAATTCTAAGTCGAAAAGGGGGCATAATTCTGTCAAAATGCTTGATAGAGTTACCTCCTCCTGTCTACAGGTTGGGGTCATGATGGTAAACAAGTGTGCAAAGTTTCAAAGCAATATGTCTATGGACTTTGAAAATATTTGAACTATTACAAAAACTTTAACATAAGTGGTTACGCCGACGCCGACGCCGACGCCGACGCTCGGGTGACTGCAATAGCTCTACTTATTCTTATCGAATAGTCGAGCTAAAAAGTATTATGCTTGCCCGGGGCTTGCATAATATAATTTATTTAAACTTGTTCAATAAATGCAGTATTGAACTGACACTCATTAAATATCCTCTATTTATTTTTAGACTAACTAACTTTGACCTTTGTTTTACCTGCCTTTAACTGTACTTAAGTAAAAAGGTTCATGTAAGGTTCCTACATATAAAATATTATTTATAATATTGTTATAAAAATGAAAGGACTATGATAAAAAAAAATAATAGTAACAGTGGCAGACATAAGGAAAGAAAACACCGGCATCCTAAACAATAGTCCCTTGAAACTTTTGGGAGGCATTAAGTTTTTAAATGTAGCCATTTAATTAAGTAGAGGTAAATTGTGGAAGAAGACTAGCAACAATAACCATATAATGAATGTTAATAGACTTTTTGCACTTTTAACTTCATATTATTGGAAAATCAAAACCTGGGTTTTCAAAATTGTAAACCTGGTTAAAAAGCATTTCCTGTCATTGTAAACAGGTCCAGTATGGGGCTGACGTTGACAAATAATTATTAATAATAATAATATTTGCTTAACAGAGCTTATCAGATAAATGAACTGGTGTGAAATCGATGTCATGTCATAATCAAGGAAAAAGAATGTCATAACTTAAATGATCATTAAAGACTCCATTACCAGAGTTTGTTTTCTTTCTTGGATAATGTTCTCAGCCACTTTATGGACAAGATCACAGGCACGTTTCCACCGTCTACCATTTGATGTGAGATAATAGATAAAGTCTGGATACAACCAAAATTTACTGAAAGAGAACAAAATCCTCAGTCTAAAAAATACAATGGCTTCTTTTCTTAATTTCTTTACATTAAAACGTATTTAGTTAATCAGGTTAAAATGCAACTTGATCAAGACTTTTTCGGAACAGATAACAAAAGGGTGCATTGCATCATTTATCGACAAAATACAGGATTAAAATATCATCTATAAACAAAATACAAATTTAAGGAAATCATTTATCAACAACATACCAGCTTCAGGAAATTGTTTGTCAACAAAATACAGGATAAGGAAAGTATTTGTTAACAAATTACATGTTTCATGAGTTCATGTCAACAAAATAAAAATAACATTTGATAAAATATGGGACAGAGTCTTATCATCTATGTAGCATGAAAAGAACATATTAACACTAAATTACACTATTTACCAACATCATTTAGTAAAATACCTGAAAATCACTATATATATTTCTTAATTATATACTCACAAAAATCTATCTGCAAGAAGATCATTTAATTCCCACACTGCCTGGACATATGGTTGCTTCATTCTGAAGTGAAGACAATGTAACATGTATTAGTTTATATATTTTTGTTTAAATGTTTTGAATCATGATAATAAAGTTGTTATTTTATCATATCATTAATAGTAAGAACAAAATGAAGTCAGCCAGTTTATTTTCATTAGATAGAGAACCTTGATATTAAAATGAGAACAATTTCGGCAATGAGTAACAGGTTAAATATTATTTCAAATAGACCCTATAACTAGAGCAGAAAACCAACAGTCAGACAGGTGTAAAAAAATATGTTTTAATGACAAATTTAATAAATTTATTAAAAAGATATGTGTACATACTTTGCAGTTTGGCAATCACTCTTGTAAGAAAATGCACACTGTAATATAACATCTAGAGAAAACATGCAAGCATGTTCAAATATTTCAAAATATTCTTCCTTGTCTGCATATGCTTGTAGCTTATCCTGAAAAAAAAACAAAAAAGGCTGTTTAACATTTAACTGTACAATACAAGAATATATTTGGTAAAGTTGAACCACCAGACCAGAGAGCTTTATTTAAATGGAGAGGAAGCTATATACCAATATGTATACCGCCTTGCTATGTGTTATGACTGTTATCTAAGATCAAAAGAATTAACAAACAAAGAAGATGAAAAAATGTAACAAAAAAGCAATAAATAAGAGGATGTAAGTTGTTCTTAGTAATGTATGAAAATGTATACATAAATAATGATACTGAATGTAGAATAAAGAACTTACAACAAATATGCTAGATGCTCTGTTCTTCACTTCTAGGTATGCTTTGAGGATGTCAAAATGGAAAGCTGGTGTTAACAGCCGACGGCTTCTAAACCATTTCTCTCCATTACTTATCAACAGACCTTCTCCCAACCATGACATTATTAGACTGTATAGACTTCGGCTTTTTGGTGCTGAAGAAAGAAACAATAAAAATAAAAATCTTGTAAAAAGCTGGCAAACTATGCTGCTTTTGATGCAGCTTGAATATTGATAAACATTATGACAAAACAGTTTGTATGACTTTCTTTTTTTATCTCCACCTTTTAATTTTAGATATAGAGAATAACAGGTTACTGTCTTTTGAGAAAGGGTTTCTCAGACGAGGTTAGATATGGTCCTGGAAGGGGCGAGGCTTGCCGAGCCCCTTCCGGACCATATCTAGCCGAGTCTGAGAAATCCCTTTCTCAAAAGACAGTAACCTGTTATTCTTTTTATCATGCCTCTATTATGATTTTGCATCTTATTTTTTTTTAATACGGGGCGCTAATTTCTGAAAGTACGGTAACCACAAGAGGGTTATACGCCAAAAAAGTAGTCCGAGGGTTTTTACCAATAATTTTATAACACAACACAATTTTTGGTACAATTTGCTTTAACAATTTATTTACTGTGTATTATCATAAATATTCAGCAAAGTCAATTATACAATACCAACAATAAACATCATCAGTGCTGATCTGGCGTAGGAACATAGTGTTCTCAAGTCACTGACTGAGAAAGGTTGCTGTTCTCAGACAGGCTTTATCAGGCAGTTGTCATAGTAATGGCATGATAAAATACCTTATTTATACATACTATAACAGATTATGTATTACATAATTATTAAGTGACTTGTGTAATTGCAGAGGAAAGTTATTCAAGCAAATAAAATGTATACTTTTGTTGTATTACTCAGTCTTTCAAACTCCCATTAATCCATTTTTACTTATAATCACATTTTTATGCTTTATTTTTTTTAAATACAGTAAACTCTCAAAACGTCATTTATTTAGGTTCTATGTTTTAAAATGGTCATAAATGAACCATGTTTGAATATGGTCAATTGACAGTACCTGAGGATTTGAGGATGACCTTCACAGTGTCAGCATGTACTACATTGACCATTGGTAAAAAGGAACTCAGCCAGCCCAATGACAGTCGTGGTCTTTCTGTAACATTCTTAAACATCCACTCAAACGCTGCTTCATTTAGTCCTGGCATCTACAATTTATTATGAAACCAATGGTAACAGACACAAATTGATTTCAATTTAATTATGGCCCATCCTGCCTTTCAGAAAATGTGTTTTTAAAATTTTACATTTTACATGTAGTAAGCACTGTAAATTTAGATTATTTTCACAAGAGATCAAATTTCACTTACTAAATGCATATTGAAGATTTTTCAAAAATAAATGACAAATGAGCATCTAAATACATTGTACCATAATTCAATTCATCAACAATTAACCTTGCAAATAAGTCAGATTAGTGTTGATTTTGTAAAATTTCAGCAAACTGGAAAAATCCAACATTTAAGTAAATAAATAGGGACTTAAAAGTATAATGTATGTATCTGTATTTAGGAACTTTATCTAAGAAATCTGTGCAATGTGCCATCTCTGAAAAATGAAAAGTAGATTGTTTGGCCGTTTCACCTCTTTGACCGTTTAAGATGGCTAAGTTTTAGATTCGGGAAGCATTTGAGGTGACGGTTGACCGCGAACAGCAGGTGACTGTTGAATATATGTATAAAATAGAGTAATTTTCGTCAGGGACATCACAAAATGGCCATTCAGGTCTGATGACTGCCGAAAAGAGGTGACCGTTCATACAGGTTAGACTGTAGATGTAATATGACCAACATTGTTCGGGCTTAATTCTCAATATCTCCAAAATAGATAATGGAGAGTACCAAAATAGAACCTAGACAAGTACATTTAACAAATAAGCATGTTAAGAATTAATTACCGGTATATAGTTATGTGTGTATGATAATTTAAAATAATTTATAAAGTACCTGTCTAGAATTCCCAAAGAGGAATTCTGTCTTCACTCCTGGTATTTTGCATAGGACTATTGCAGTTCTTCGGAACTTCAAGTACCACTGTAGAAACATCAGAAGAATGTAGCCTACAGCTATACTCAGCACTATAGTGGCCCATGATATTCCAAATAAACCCATGGTCACATCTATTTTCACCTGAAATAAAGTTGACACACCTCTATATCTTTCAGCACCTGGACAATCTTCACAGTGATTTCATGCAGCATATTTAATAGAGAAATTATTTTTCTCTTCTTAAAACCTTGCTGAACTACACAGAAAATACCTACCTATTGTGGAATGGGTGCCTTTATTGCATTACTGAAAATGGAGATTGAAATTCTGTTTAAAATATCCAAAATTCATCAGAGTCTGGGAAATGTAGAAACTTGTACAGTAGACTCCCTACCTAAGACCACCCAGCTATTAAGACTATTATGTCAATGGTGACATGATCCAGAATTAAGACCACCCAACTTATCCACCTTTAAGACCACCAGATTCAGTCCCAATTCTTTGTTTTATTCTTTATTTGAACCCATTATTGAGACCACTGATGTTAAAGTTAACACCGGTCTAGTAGGGCTGTCATTGAATATCGCAATATTGATATATCATCGATATTCATCCTCTGATACAATATCAATACACACTTTTAAATACCACTCTAATTGGCCTACTAAAGTTAAGACACTTTTTTTCAAGTTTTCATGGCTAACTTGAACTTTAAAGTCTGTTTTCAACAGTTCAGTGACAAAAATAACAGAAAAAAACTTTGGTTAGTTAGTAGTATTTGTAATGTCTATTGTAAATACAAGCAATTACATAACACCATTATCCTTAAATTTACAACACATATTTAAATGTTTTTCATTGTATCTATTGCATCAAAATTGATATATCGATTTGTCCGCGTTGATATTTGTCTATCGCGACATATTCAATTAAAACGACATAAATTTCCCCATCACTGACAAGCCCTCAATTGTCTAGATTCAAAAATTTGTTGTGTTTTTATACCATTTGCTTTGAATTGCCTGATAGTCATGACAGCGTGTGATATCAACAAAAAAGCTGAGTTTGTTATTCAAGGGTTTTGAGTATGAAATCTGGGTGTGAAAGTAAATATCTTAGAGATTTAACTATAAACGAGCAATTTGTATAGAAAATCAAAGTTCATATATAATATGAGATACGAGATGATAATTAGATTGTAATCTTATAATGATAATACAACACCGGACCGAGCAATGCAGTGAAGCCCTTCTATGTACTATGTTTTAACAATATCAGGAAACTCTATCACAGAAATTTAATCATTTAAAGGAATAGGAGATGGATGGATTGATGTCTGTCTAATATAAATATTCATCATTTAAAAAGAGGAACCATGACATTTTTCCTATTGACATCAACCCTGTAAGAGAGAAATTCGTGTTTTAAGACACTATTTTTTACTTGAGAAATAAGTTCATGGGCGCCGCCATTTTGGCGTTCTGTCATTCTCGCGAGACAGACGAGACCGAGATTGTGACGTCTTATACCCACTTCCGGTATAGGTGTACACGCTGGTACAACTGAAATATATCTTGATGAAGAACTTATTAATTTTATTGCGTACATTATACATTATTTATGAAAACATCATATGGAACTGAATTGCTTTAATTAATTAATTAATTGAAGACGCTGCGACATTAATAATCATTTGTCTGATATTCAAGCTTGCTGATGATCCCACCACATGATTTAAGCAATGACAGCTTAATTTTCAAAGATAAACCATAAATTTAATTTGGGTACTATGAGAAACTTCTTCAAATTGACGATATATCCTTTTATTTTGTATTTAATTTTCGCTAGACAAGCTGTCCAAATAGGGTACATCATGTCATGTATCTTTTTTTCAGGTAAAAAATCAACTAAATCCAATGTGCTGAGGACGCGTTTTTCCGCCATTGACGCTAAAAATGAGAATGGCGCAGGAAAATCGGCAGCCAGACTAATATCGTATGAAAACAAAACTGTCCATTAGGTAATTTAGGCACCTAGTCAAAGCTGGTACCAACAGCAACAGCTAGGTTGCCCTTTCCCCTATTATTACGCATATTCTCGGCTTTATCCAGTTCCCTAAAGTTATCTACTTACCAAATTCCTTTCCCCGACAGATACGCATTTCTACTACCGTAAATTTAATCCAATAAAACAAAAAATCACAAATCTACTTAATATTTAAAATGATTATTGGTAACTGAAAAAAAAAATGTGCTTCTATTTTATGACGTGCTGTAATTTACTACGGTGTGGAACCTAATTCCCCCTAAGGTCATTCAATTCACTGATGAAGCGTAAAAAAATAGATGTCCATTTCGTCATAAGAATGTATGACAAGGGTGATTAACCAATCAGGGCAACATTGTGCATGATCAAAAGGTCTGTCGGCACAGAGGCATACAAGGAGCAATAAAATTCGTCAGTACACAGTGTGACAGGAATTAGGAACAATTAAAATGGACAATGCGCAATATTAGACATAATTAAGTAGTAAGAACCAGCAATTGTGTGAATAAATTATGCAAATTAGATTTTTGAACAGCCAATAAAAATGATTTGCCTGCAGTTAATATTAGGCTACGATTACGATGCGCAGCATCATACGTTGACAGACATGTTAACAATTTACTTTTGAAAAGAGTTGCTTATATTTTTGAAATGTGTACATCAATTATAACATATGTTCACACCTTTAAATGTGAAAGTCAGAATCAAACTGCCAAAATTTAATTATATGTACTATTAAGAACACGTTTTAGTAGGGTTTTTATAATGGAAGTGGCCCGTACGGCTACCCAAAAGTTTTAGTCGTAGCCGTACGTGAGTCACGTACGACTAGCAAGGACACACTGTATTGGCTAGCCGTACGGCACTTTTTAAAATTGTATGGAAGTCGAAAATGCATATGTTATTTTATGACTTTAAGCGAGGATTTTAACCAAGAAACAGTATTAATTGTCTTCGGATGAAAAAAAATAGCCTTTGCTTGCATTTACACCAATTGAAATAGTTTACAAAATTTTGATAATAATCCTTTTTTGTTTCATTAAGTTTAATTTTCGACACCTTTAATATGAAAAAAAAAACAACAAACACTGAAAATGATTGTTGTTAGGCTCTTGATAATTACGACAATTACCGACGGTACTGTATAGAAGTTTGTCCATCAAGGAAAGTTTGTCTATTGTCAGTCCCTAGATAGGTTTTAATTAAGGCTAATTAATTGATTGACTGTGCTTTTATGTTCGATATTTATCTACTGTTTTTAAAATTATATAATTATTTTTGCATTTCACCGTTTTTTTTTTGTTTGTTTTTTTTTTTTCAATGTTCTTTTTATTTATTTATTCCACTCCGATCATTTTTTATTCGATCCATGTGCTTAGAATTAACAAAAATGATTAAATAATTCATACAAATTAAACAACAAATGATAAGCATGAAAATCAACAATTTTATAAACGTTCGACTTCCATATAATTTTGAAAAGTGCCGTACGGCTAGTCGTTCGTGACTCACGTACGGCTAGAACTTTCGTAGCTAGCCGTACGTTTCTTTATTTTTAATTATTATTTTTTTTATATTGTGACGTATTTTGAACCATAAAAAATCTCCTCTACACCTCCTGTGAAAATTAAATTGTCTGGTCAATACTTCATTATATTAATATTTCCTTACGATTCAACTAGATTTATCATGAATCTAAAGATGTGGGGAAATGACATCACGCGCACCTGTTTTTACACGGCCAATACACAAACATGGCCGCGCTTACTGATTTGTAGAAATCGGTGATTTAGCGATTGAAATTTTGTTATCATTCGTGTAATATTATTATTTGGCGGCAGAAAATTTGCAGATTTATTATTTATAGTATTCTTTTTCTGAAATTAAGTTTTTATTCTAACCTTGTTTTTCCCTTTAAGTTCTTATTGACCATTTTCATTACAAAATGGAAGTTACAAAATACATGTAGTCAGAGACTTAGATCTCTGATGTAGCAGGGGAAATACATGAAAAATAGTTCAAAATAGGGAAGTACATGTATAAACTCTTGCAACAACTGTGATTTTACAACAACAAAAAAGTATCTTCACACTGGCAATTTCACCCAATCACCTGCATTTTATGATCAATACAAAATGAAGTCAAGGCTGAAATAAAAGCCCATAGACTAGGAATTTATGTAGTCATTTGGGGATTTGCTTTAAATTAAATTTAAATTAAAAAATAAGAGATCATCTTATCTGATAATTTTCAACCTACTCATAAAATGACAGGACAAATAAAAAAATTCTTGTTATGTTGGTTAATTTGGAAATGTAAAACCAACACTGCTTCCCTCTGAAAAGCTTTATATATGACCTATCGCTTATTTTTAAATAAATAAAAAACAAAACGAACTTTGGTCTTGGTTACAAATGGCGTTAAGAAAATAATTGGAGGTAACTCGTATTCTAAACAACGGAGTATTTAAATTGTTTTAAACTTGCCTTTGTAAATCTTTATTTCACCGAAACTAAAAGCCATCATAGACTGAAATTGGCATAGAATATAATTTTTATAGAAATTAACAAATATTTCTTTGTTTAAAATTTTTATAACGTTGAGACTTGATTTCCTATTCGAGACGACAACAATAATATTGCGAAATTTATTTCAGTTTAGTCATGACCGGAACCATGTTTCTTGGATAAAGTGAAAACGGATATTTCTGTCGTGAAAATGTCTCGTTTAATTGTAAAGAACCTGCCGAGTGGGGTATGTTGTCCAATAACATACATTATTTTTTTAGTTAATCATACTTTTATAAAGATCTAGTTTCACTTATGGTTATTTACCTTTGTTTTTCATTTTGTTGACAAAATTTCAACAACAAGACAACTTGATAAATTGGACTATCATGCTCTAATCCTTTTGATTGGAAAGACATTTTGAATAGAAAATCATGTAAATGAAGTTATGACAGTTAACTATCAACAGTACCCTTGTTCGAATCATCAGAATTTTCTCAAACAAAGCTGAGCGTCTATTGTGTACAACTACAGGTTGCATATGGCCAGTGTATATGTACAGCTGATGTATACTTAAAAAACATCATGTGTTATTTTAATAAGCAATATAAATATACGTTATACCACATGATAATTAGGCAGATATTTTAACCGTAGTACTGTACACAATTTCTGTTGCCATATTTTGAAAATCCTAGTGAAAACCCTGATCATTTTAATACTATCCCGAAACAACCAATTTTCAATCACAACCTAAATTCAAACACATTCTTAATTCTGTGGCACTGATGTCATGTTGGACTAAATTGCATGAACTCACATGTTGTATTAACTTCAAAACTTGCAGAAATGCCATACTTGATTAATTGTCAGATGTTATCAGAAAAACAATAAGAAATTGTTTGATTTAATTGACACAATATAAATTGTCCAACTTTCACTATATCAAAATAGTCACTTGTTAAAATAGTGGTAAAAAAATTTCTTAGCAAGTTAATTTTTTTCATAAAGTATTGGCTAAAGAGTTTTACCATTTATCTCAGTCCTAGGTGTATTTAAACATTTATTTATATGATGTACCACTAAATATTCATCAGTCTTTACATGGGGGTCCTTATTAATAAAATCTTATATTGTTATCAAATTTTTTCATGTGATGATTGTAGAAGAATTGTTTTGTAAGCAATACCAGCTGGCAGATCTAGACAAGTTTCCATATTTGCTAATATTATAAAGTGGGGAAGGTAAAATGGCTGTAAAGATTGGATGCATTTATCATTTTGCACCCCAAATAGCGTACTAAGAAGTGACACCTTTAACTGCCTTTTTATACACATTGACAGTACGTCAGTAGGGAAACAGGACGTTTCGGCCCCAAACCAAATCGGCCCCAGTCGAAAAATCGGCCCCTGGACGTTTCGGCCCTTTTCCGCGAGACGTTTCGGCCCCATTATAGTATATTGCTTGATTGATTAACAACAAAAATTTAATAACAATTAAACAATTATGACACTTTAATTCTTTAAATAATTATTTATTATCTTTTGATCTCTTTCAAGAACCATTTAGATGTACGTTAATTAATGTGATTTTAAAGGTGTAACAAATAATAATTATATTTATTTATTAATTAGTTTAAACAAACAATGTTGACAGTGACAAAAGAATTTTAGATATTATGGCTTATATTTTATTTTCATTGTAACATTACATGACCGAATGTTTCGATTTTGTCTATGGCTGCAGGTGAAATATTTACAGTTCCCATTTAAATAAATGTTAAATCAATTTTTAAAGAGAACTACTTAATAGTTTGTATTACAAAACTATTCATATGACGAAAAAACTGGCTCAGTGGGTATGTTTTTCTATGTTTTTCTAAGTGAAAGGAATGGAATAAAAAATATAACACTTTGGGAAATAAAAATTATGATTTATAATTAGACATGTTTAATTTTATAATTAGTATGCTATTTTATCATTTTGTAATTGATACGGACAAAGATAAACATAGACCTGTATATTTTAAGTTTTAAAGAATTTAAAGTTGATTGATTGATATAAGACCTGTTGTTTATCTGTAAGTGTGATGTTTGACACGCGTATCGGTAAGTGATTAAATTATCAGCGGCACACTTCTGATTAACAAGATATTACTTAACGAAACAAAACTACCTGTTCGGAATATTTTTGTCGGTCATAAAATTTGAATGAATGAATGAATGTTAAAAAAATAATCCAAAAAGGAAGAAAATAAAAAAGATTCAAAAATGGTTAAATTGCGTTCTGGTTTTCTTTCCTTTGTTTTATTTTTTTTCTCTCTTTGATAGGCATTACACAGAAAGACTATTATCTATATATGTTGTAAATAATTGTTTGTTTGTGTATTATATTTTTTTATATAAAGTTTATGTTCTGTTCTGTTTGTATTAATAAAATATTATCTATATATGTTGTAAATAAAGTTTATGTTCTGTTCCGTTTGTATTAATAAAATATTATCTATATATGTTGTAAATAATTGTTTGTTTGTGTATTATATTTTTTCAAATAAAGTTTATGTTCTGTTCTGTTTGTATTGATTATTTTTCCCCTACTACTATTATAATCTAGTTTTTATACAAAATGATTGAATATATATATTAATTTATTCATTTAATCATTTAAATGCTATTAATATATCGGTTTAAAATACAGTACATATTCTGGGGCCGATTTGGTAAAGGGCCGAAACGTCCGGGGCCGAAACGTCTTGGGTAGTTTGGGGCCGATACGTCTTGGGGCCGAAACGTCTCGAAATCGTCAGTAGTCATACCAATGCATTGTGCTGTACATATGTTATAACATTGAGTGTTTTTCAAAATCTGGAAAAAAAACTGTTGAAAATTGTTGAATAGACTATTGTGAAATTTTTTACAATTTTTAGTGGCCCTGATTAATCTTTTACAAATTTTCCAAGGTGATTACCCTGCTGTTTGAATTTAGGTTAAAATATTCCTGGGACTAACCCAAGTGGGTCATATTGTTTTTATTGAATTTCTAAGAAAGATCAAGACTTGTTGAAAATGTACCAACCTGAAAATGAATAAGTGTTAATAGATGCATTAATAGCTAAAATAAATTTAAAGTATAGTTTCCCCTTCCATTCATTATTGGCTAAAAACAGCTTAACTGATTGAATATTGGTTGTCCCGGGATAGATATTCGGTATAGATTGGATACCGAAAATAAGCTATTTTCACGAAAATAAGATCGCTACGAAAATAAGATTTATTTTTGAAATTGTGCATTTATCTGTTTAAATAATTATGTTAATTATATTATATATATATATATGCATTCTTTGAATGATTCTACAGCAAATTAAAATTTCAGAACAAAAAAATAATTTTTTTTTAAAATGAAGTTTGAGCCGAAAATACCATCATACGCAAATAGCTCAAATCGAAGAATGCATATATATATATATATATATATATATATATATAATATATATATATATATATATATATATTAACAATTATTTAAACAGATTAATGCACTATTTCAAAAATAAATCTTATTTTCATAGCTGCGATCTAATTTTCGTGAAAATAGCTTATTTTTGGTATCCGTCTATTCAATACCCCTAGATATTTATGTATTGAAAATTAAGGACTTACAAAGTCAGTTCATACTATATGTATATTTTAACTCTTCATAGAACTAACAGGGGTTGTCAGTGGCTGTGTGGTTAAAGTTGTTGACTTCAAACTACTTGCCTCTCAGCGCTGTATGTTTGAGCCACGCTAGGGTCTTTGATTCTTTTATATGAGAAAGCTATACAGCTAGCTTATGGAACGTCGACGGCACTACTCAGGTTGTCGTTTCTGCTTGAAATATTGTACAAAGGGGCACCTGAGGTCTTCCTCCACAAGTAAATCTGAAAAGTCGCCATAAGACCTACGAGTATGATGTTGGCATGATGTAAATTACAGAACTTATATAAAATGTTGTTCATATTTCAGATAAAGGAAGAGAAGTTAAGGAATCATTTTGGCAAGGTTGGCTCAGTTACAGACTGTAGTTTAAAGTATACTAAGAATGGAGTGTTTAGAAAGTTTGCTTTCATTGGCTACAAAACAGAACAAGAAGCTCAAACAGCCTTAAAACAGTTTAACAAGACCTTTATTGATGCTTCTAAAATTGTGGTATGTAAAATCATATACTCACCTTTTCTTTAAAAAAGTGTAAATTGTAATAGGGAAACACTTCAAGATCACCAGAATGGCCCAGTTAAAGATATTTTGAATTTTGTATTGACTGGTTTTTATGTAACAATGACCTTAAGTAGGATAAAACATTCTTTGTGAAGAAGGTAAATCTCAATTAAAAACATAATGGTTTCAGAAATCTTGAAAAGGGTATATCCCTGGGGATCAAACCTTTTTGAGCTACTATTTCTGGTTTCTAGGTTTCTATCAACAAGTTTGTTTTTTCACTGGAGACATATTTAGAAAACTATATCCACACAAACTTCACAGTTTTGGCCTTTCAGGTAAATGTTTTGCTATTTGTAAATATATGTGACTTCAAAGACATCTTGAGACAAAAGGAACTGCTATTAAATGCAGAAAAAAACATACTCAATAAAAACATTTTTTGTAAGTATGTGTATGTTTTCTTTATGAATATTATCTGTTTCAGATTGAAATTGCAAAAGATTTTGGGGACATAAACAAACCAAGGGCATGGAGCAAGTATGCAAAAGATAGTTCTGCAGGTCAGGCAAGCTTGAAAACTTCAAAAGAAGATGTACCTAAAAAGGTAATTCATTACTGAATTTTTGAAATCATTAGTCAATAATGCTTTAATTATGCAATGCATCTTACACTTACATTGTGGGTCCACTAATCTCAACAGGGAGTTCATAGGATTTGTAATCCAGGGGTCACTGGTTTGATCCTAGGGCAATGCTTAATTTGATGTTACAGTTGATCTCAGACATTGTGTCTAATAGTAATTTGTCTCTCACTGTTGATACAGAATTCATGTGCGATTAGTAGTCCAGGTCACTTGCAGAGAAATTGGTAATTAATAGTAAATCATCTGGGAAAAAACACTCGCAAGGACTGACTGATGAGATATGACCAAAAACCTGTTAAAATCTGCATTTAAACCATGCAAAGAAAGCATTTTACACAGAACAGACTGTTCATATACAGCTGTCACATACACATGTATTCTTAATGATTAAAGGCTATCTTGACATAGTGAAAATAAAGAATATAAAATAAATTGTATAAAAATGAATTTTGTATTAATTTAATGAACTGTATTAACTTGTCTGTCATGTCCAAACTTGTCTTGCACTGCATATTTATTACTGTTTGAGAAATTTCAATTTTTGTTTTGCTACGGGGGTTATTATAACTTTGTACAACCTATTGTGCTGCAGTTAATAAAGATACAAGAAATATATATACAAATCATGTAGCTTAACTGTTTGATTTATTGCAGGATGAAAAGAAGAAGAAAAATAAGAAAGCAGACCATAAGATTGTTGATGAGTTGTTAGATGATGTAAGTTATAAACATTAAGTGTTATGTAATCCCCCTAGTATACATTTAAGTTGTATAATATAGTATAAAAGAGATACTGATTATATTGATATGTAATATCATGACTGATACATCAAATACATGTAGATGTCAGGTCTGGTCTGTCTTATGACACATGTGTTTGGCATGAAAATGATACCAAATTTATTGCATCTGCTTATCTTTCAAAGGACTGAATGTGATTTAGTTGTAAAAGGTTTTTAAAGGTCCAAGCAAAGGGGTTCAAAGGGATTCAAAGGGGCAGTTGTCCCTGATAATGAGTCAAAGCCTCCATCCAAGCCAATTATTTTGGGTAAAAAAAGAAGAGATAAAAAAATTATCAAAATTGTTGTATCAACCGTCTACCAACTGATATATTTCCTGCCACTTATAATCACACAGTGTATAAATTCTTGCCATGGTCCATCTCTCTGAAATTTAACTGCATCAGAACCATTTGTTATTTTGGCCCTTAGTGCAATTTTACTTTTGTTATCTTTTTGTTTAATTATTCATTGAAATAACCAAATAAAACTCAATGTTTGCTAATAAATTTTATTGTCTTAAATTCAGGTTAAGGATGATCCTAAGTTTAATGAATTTCTGGAGGTCCATCAGAATGTAAGTGTTAAACCTGTCTGGACCAATGATGGTGTAAGACCTAAGGATGAGAAGGAAAGTATGGTCAGTGACGACAAAATGTCCGATTTGAAAGAGTCATCAGATGACAGTGCCAGTGAATCAGATTCTGATGGTAAGCAGTTGTTTTCATATCTTGTAATTTTTTTACCTTATTGCAAAATTTATTTCATGTTAAACTTTGTTTTGGCAAGTTTTGAGTTGCAATTTTCATTTACACTATAATTGAATGCCAGGGTTAAAAATTCCACCAGCATTGAATCAAGATCGACTCCCTGTCTATTCTGTCATACAGGACTTTACTCTGTTTACTGCTTAACTTTATAATGACATCCCTCTAAATAACAGTAAACAGTTCTGAATTTAAAGTAGGGCAAGTTTATTATACAAAATAAGCAGGACACACAACAGAATCTTCTTTAACACTTTAGCTTTCCATGTTGTAGCACACATAGTTTTTATTCTCATAATATGTTTTTTTTATACAAAAATATATATGATGTTCTTAGAAGTCAAACATGATGACTATACCTGAAATTGTGTAATAGAATTTCCCAGCTTTGAATTTGAAACACTCCATTCAATGTTCTAGGGATTTCAATATCGAAGTACAAAATTTCAGCAACCAATAACTTGATCAGACCGGATGTGTAGGTAAGCCTACATGTTGCTCTATACTGGTAGCAAAGGCTATTCAATTTTAGTTCTTGCAGGTTAAAGGTTGAAATGGTATCATAGATATAAACAAGATTTGATTGAATTTTTTTAGATGAAAATGAAGAGGTGAAGACAGAGAAGAAAAAGACAGCCACTGTGAAAGGTTTATCCGATCTTGATGTAAGTTCCTATAACTATAATATTCATTACTTGCTGTATTGAAGTCCTTGGCCAGATTTAAACTATGGGTGGGGGTCCATGGCAGAGTGATTAAGGTTGTTAACTTCTAAACACTTGCACCTTACCACTGTAGGTTTGAATCCTGTCAGGGACTTTGGATACTTTCATGTGAGGAAGCTAGCCAGCTAGCTTATAGAACATCAGTGGATCTATTATATAATCCCAAGGTCTTACATAAATGTCTTTTCATAAAACTGCCATGTTTAGCAATTCATTAATTTTTATTTAAATTTAAGAAACAGTTGTTGTGTGCTTTAAGTTCCACACATATATCTACTCCATATATAAGTGCATTATGGTCATGACAATAGCAGACAGTCAAGTGACCCCTACTTTTCTTATTTTTCCCCTACTTTTTCACCTTATCCCTACTTCAGTCTGATTTTTTCCCTGAATTTTTCCCTTATATGATTCTTGCATAGGTATCTCACACTGAGATAAGTGGAGTGTTATGTTTGTCCTATAACTCTTGTATCAGAATTCTGCTTGCTATCTTTATAAAAATAATAAGGATAAGGCACAATATTTTGTGCATATAATCTTGAATTGCTGTTGTAGTAATGATTTTGTCATCTTTGAAGTTTTTATCAAAATGTTTTAGTATCTGAAGTCTAAAGTTTCTAGTAAAGATACAGAGGGAATTGATGATTCTGATTCTGATGAGGACAGCAACGATAAGACGGTATCTTCAAAAAAGCTAAAAGACAAGAAAAATGAAGTAAGTTTGAAAACATTAATCGCCTGATTTTTGGAAAGTTACAAATGCATACCATATGTGAGATAGAATGTCTCGCAGGGCATTTTTTCACAGATAGGTGAAAGGGTCTTTCTTTAAATTTAGGGACAAAATAACATGGTATTTTAAAATAAGAGGAAGAGAAAACTTAATGTAAACTGAATTTTAGGGGGGAAAATCAATGATTTTTAAAAAGAATTTTCAGAGGAAGAAAGGCCTATAAATGGCCCCTGCTTTAGAAGGAAAAAATACCCTGCTTTGCATAATATATAGATTGGATATCAGGAATTTAAAGTAACACCAAACACATAAGTCGATTTTTAACTACTAACTGCTAAGTTTGAAATAAATGTACTATGGATGCCATAAGTTAGTTTGGCAGATTAAATGTCATAAAAAGTATTAAACATTATAATTGTATGTACATGATATTGTATACTTTACTTGTGATCACTTTCTTCACACTGCAAAGAATTGCTGATATAAAAGTTGTTAGAGCTTTATAATTAAGAAATTTCCTACAAAATTACCATTACTTTATAAGTAAAAAAAAATTGTTTTCCTTGCAGGAAGAGAAGAAAACTTTGTTTATGTTGAAAATGAAAGGCATCCCTACAAAATGTGGAGAGGTAATCATTGTAAAATGTTGTTGTTTCTTAGCCTTCACAAATTTTAGCAATGTTATTTTGATTTTATTAAAAAAAAATATTATTATTGATTAACAAGATTCATAATAGTTAAAATTTGAATAATGATAATTGATATATAAACAATTAATTGAAATATTTTATAAACAATTAAGGGTAGAACAAAATCCAAGTTAATTTTATTACATGTAGATGAGGGGCGTCCGTGGCCGAGTGGTTAAGGACTTCAAACCACTTGCCCCTCACCGCTGTGGGTTCGAATCCCGACAGGGACTTTGGATTCTTTCATGTGAGGAAGCTATCAAGCTAGCTTACGGAACGTCGGTGGTGCCTGCTCGTGCCTTAAATAAGCTGGAACGTCGCCATACAACCTTTACTGTGTCGGTGTGACATAAAACCCAATCAAACAAACATGTAGTTGATATATATAAAGTATAAATTATGGCAAGGAAAATTTAATATGAAGTTAGACAACTTCACTATAATTTTTTGAAAATATTTATTAAAGGCACTCAACTGAGATATTTGACATGACAGGTCTGTATTTCTCCAAGATTTTATACCATGTAAAATAGGGCTATGCAAGAATTTACAGCATTCATCCACTAATTTTTCCAGAAACAGTCTTTTTATTTGCACAAAAAGACCTTAAAACTACAGTTAAGCTAAGAATCACATTTAAATATTGATATTCAAATTCATTCTGAAATTTTTTCTGTATTATCTTTTTCATATTTTTCCCATTGTAAGTGCCCCAGGTGATCTATGTAAGAATTTAAAAAAAGATATTATTTTAGGTTTTTTAGAGTGGAGCTCCTTTAAAATCACACACTGGTTTAATAATTAATAAAAATTTGTCTTTTATTGTATAGGATAATATATTCTATATTGTTATAATTTCAGAAAGCAGTACGAGAATTTTTCAATCCATTAAAACTAGCAAAGTTGCATGTTGCTAAAAATGCTGCAAAAAGACCTATTGGTAAGTGGAATCTGCATTTTGTTATAAAGTTTAATATCTATTAATGTGGATGTGTGTCATTGAGACAGTTTCCCACTTGGATAATAAAAGAGGAATGCTAGTTCCCACTGCTACAGTGTCTATTTCACATGGCTTTTTGTGATCTATCTAGTTAAAATTTTCTTTCATCAAATGTTTGAATAACAGAGAAAATTTCAACTCGGTTTCACTTCATGTGAAAAAAATCTGACTTTATTACCCATAAAACATTTTCTAAGTATGGGTTACTCATTAGCCAGAGCAGGCTCCACACTTTATTTAATAAATAATTATCACATATTAAAAAAGTCATTAAAGACAATACTTCCTAATACTAGATCTTAAGTATTGGTTTTCCACCCACACTCAGATCATAAAAAGTCACATTGTATAGGTACTATGTCTATTACATGTATAAGTGTATTTTCTAGCTCAGTGGTGGTGTGATATAATCACAATTATTTCTTTAGTTATCATAATGATTACCTCAAAAGACAGAATCTGAAAATTTGCAATGATGATGATTTTGTAATTTAAAGTCAGGGACAATCATTCAGTCATGAAGGACATACCCTATCAACCTATCAAATAACAACCGGTATCTAATATTCACGAAGTAAAAACCTGAAAAATGATTAATTACTAAAAATACTTTAAAAACGTTTTTATTAGAGTGTTAAAAAAAATTGGTTGTATTGCATGATTGCTCCTTATGTGGCATCTGTGGTGGGTTAGGCATTCAGTTTTGTTAGGAACTTATTTTCTACATGCATGGAGTGATTTAAGTATTTATACAAAATGTTCACCAGCACAAGACATAGTGTCACACTAGTGACACAGGTTTTTAGGAAACATGATATGGTTGCACAAAAATGCTTCTTTCAAATGAAACTTCTAAATACATTGAGTAATTATAATTATCTTACGGGAAGTTACCATAAATGTTCACCATTTTGATGAGGATTGAATCTCGCAAAATCCAGGTTTGTGTGGCCAGGGTCAAGGTCACATGCAAAGGTTATGTAAAACAAAAAAAGAAACTATTGATGGATTCTAATGTAAATGTTCACCATCATGAAACATCCTGATTGGCATATTTTGAAACAAGGTGGCACTCTTATTTGATAAACTGGACCACTCAAGATAAAATTGATCATAACTAGACCTCTTTTTGTAAATATTTCACATAGCTGAAGAAAAAGTTGTTTCTTACTCACTTTAGTAGAATGTTTTAATATAAAAAGTTGAATTTACGTTTGATCAACCTGTTTTGTTTTTCAGCTTGCCATTATAATTTCAGGGAATTTCAATTTTAAACAACTTAAGTTATCATTTATTCAGGTATAGCCTATGTAGGATTTGAAACAGAAAGTGACCTTGATCAAGGGTTGAGAAGAAACAAGAACTTTATAGGAGGTAAAAGAATATTTTTGAAAAAGTGTGACCAGGAACAAGAGGATATACCTGAGACAGAGAAGCCACGACCCTGGGAAATTAAAGTAAGGCTTGAATACTTATATATTTTTCTTGACTGTTTGAAGAATAGGGTGAGCTATTGAATTCAAAATGGCGCTCCCTGTCACACTTTGGTTAAGTTTTAGCATGCAAGTTGGTATCTTTATAACTGCTGAAGGGATGAGTTGAAGCTTCATATAATTGTTCTCTGTGATTATCTAACCTGATGGGCACAGGTCCCATAACTTTGGGTTACATTTTTAAAGAGTAATGCACCCTTTCTTACTGTCAAGCACTTGGAATACATGTAGTCGAGCTCTATTTGTTTGCTTTTCAAGCTGATTCTTATTGATTCAATTGAACTACAGTCAGTAATTTGTTAACCACTGGCAGTAAGTTAAAATTTTAAGAAAAGTTGATATCACACAGATGGCCTTAATTTTGCTAAAAGGTATTTTAGATACTAAACAAAAAAATCCAGTAAGGGGCTTCCTTATTGTTCATGCATTTTATCGTCTGCAAATTTTTAATTCTTATGATTTGACAATTATATGAAACAATATATCTAAAAATAACATATTTAGCTTAAGAATAGCTTGAGGCTGCTTTAAGAATAACATAGGACTACTTTAGTCAACAATGTATATATTTCTTACTGTGTGTACTTGTAAAAGTTTCATATGTATTTCTATTACAGAATGATTCAGAAGATTGTGAAGGTATAGCAGAGGTAATTATTATTTTATTTCTATATCTTATCCTTACTGTTCAGAACAAATAAGCTTAGGTTGTTAATAAAAGTGGTTTGTTCTGAGACAGATCATTTATATAGCTTTCAGATGACATGTCATGAAAAAGACATTTGTTTCATTTTTTATCTATTATAAGTTTTAAGTGACTCTGACACAATAAAAGGTGATTATGGAGATTTTCATTATTTGATAATGGAAAAGTGAAAAACTTTTGAGAAATAATGGTAATAGTATTTTTGAGTATAATTCGGCCTCTAAGTAGGATTTTTAACCATTTGACAATGATTTGTGTAAGCACCATTTATTCTTTAAGATATCCACAAACATATTTCCTTTATACAAGTTACAGTTTTGAAAAGATATTCTGTATAAAAATTCAAAAATTTATTTCGTAAACTAGAGGCAGCAGATAAACATGTATAGCTTATTATACACTTTAAAATTTAATTACAGACAGGGAGACTTTTTATCAGAAATTTATCCTACTCTTGTACAGAAGAAGATTTGGAGGAGGAGTTTAAAAAATTTGGTATGAATAATTAATTGCAGTCATTGCATAAATTTGCATAATTTATACAGTTCTAAAAGTCTGACATTTATCTATATAAACTTAAATATATTTTTGTATATATAACTGATGTAAGATACTTTGGTAGTGTTCATTACAAACATTTATTATTTAATAATTAAAGTTGGGTTTTCAAATTATACAAGTCAGTTTAAAGTAAGCCTTTTTAAATCATGTTTGTTAGGTTCAGATTAATACAATTTTAAATTTTAGTTTCAAATTGTGTTGGAAAAGCAAACATTCTTGTATCTTTTTCTTAAATCGGTGCCTTTAACTATGTATTGAGCTGTAAAGTTTCGTGCTCATGGCCCAAAAACGGCCAACAAACGGCTAAGGATTTGAAACCCCTGCGACCGGCAATTTCTTAGAATAACTATCCTGACATGTTAAACCACTCTGCCATGTCCGGCCAACACTACTTGCATGTTGTATTCTAATGAAATGAAATTTTGTTTCTTAAATGAAGGTCCCTTGGACAGAAAGGTGAAGGGTTTGGCGTTTATTAAACCTATATGATCCCAAAGAACATGCAGTCAATGCTTATTTAAGTGCCTTAGATGGCAAAGTTTTTCAGGTAAGCTGTAAACCTTTTGGACATTTTAACTTAAACCCTCTTCATTTCAATTTTTCCATGAATTCAACATTTCAAACTTCACAAGTTCATGATTTCAATTTAAATGAATTTCATATTTTGAATATTTCAGATTTGTGAAATCATAAATTTCGGCCTTCACGAAAATTCCCAAGTTCTTATGATTTCAACTTCTAATGAATTACAATTTTTTAACCCTTTGTTTGAATTCGTAAATTCAGTAATTGAAAAATTGTGAATTATGAAGTTGAATTTTCATGAAGTTATATTTGTGTTATCGTGTGTTGAAATTGGAAAATTCATGACTTCAATATGTTGAAATTGCGAATGTCATGAAAGTTGAAATTGTGAATTCCTGAAATTGAATTGATGAATTTATAAAGTTAACATGTCCTTACCAGTCCTTTTATAGTTAAGACAAGTAGTTTAATTTTTGCAGGGAAGAATGTTACATATTTTTAACAGCAAAGGAGATGAAAGAAACTGAAGAAGAGAGTGCAGGTAAAACATATCAATAACAATAATAGTGAAACATGAAAAAATCTACTAAATTCATTTTTATGGTTCCTCATTAACACCAGTATAAGATGGACTGTGAAGCAGACTTCATTTTTAATTTTTGAACTGTTTTGAAAAAAGTTATTATGATTTCTGTATTGTCTTTGTTGTGTAAAAAACTTTATTGTAGCTTATTTTCCTAAAACACTTAAAGGTGGTATCAACACGAATTTTGGTGTACTTAATAATCATGACTAGATGTAGTTGTGAAAAGGGGCATAATTCTGAAGCAATATTTTAGGAGTTTTTAATGTTTTCTTCTACAGAAGGGTCATCTTACAAGAAAAAGAAAAGTGCAAAAGACAAGGCAAATGCGACAAAGTAAGTTTATTTGTAGTTGCTATCTTCCTGTAAGTTAAAATTGTTTATAAATAAAAGAGCTTGTGTACAAGTTTTCATGCATTTGCTACCTGCTTATACCTGGAATAATTCTTGCATATGTCTCTACCATTACTTCTTAGTAAGTATTACATTACTGTTTGAAAAAAAGATTGAAAAGGAAATTCATTATATGCACAGACTTGGGGTATTTTAATGTCTCATGCCTAAAATATTACTCTGATAGGACTGTTATTTCTCTCACTGAAGTGACCTCGTATGCTTAAGAGGTTCAGATTAATTGAAAACCAATCTATATGGTTCTGACTATTTTGTGTTATGCATAAAGACATTGTACTTCATATGTGATTAATTTTCTAGAGTTTTGGTTACTATGTCACATTTATTCTACAATGTAAAGTTTCCAAGGTTCTCATTTATATGTTTCTAATTAATTTTTTAGGTCGTTTAATTGGAATTCCTTATTTCTTGGAGCCAATGCAGTGGCTGATGTTCTAGCTGAAAAATACAAGACCAGTAAAAGTGATATACTTGATACAGTATGTATACATAACTTTCAATATTATTTTTGGCTACAGATTACCTCTGTCATTAATAAGTGGGTTCTCTTTTTACCACATAGAGTTTTTAGCTAGTAGGTAAGAAGTCTAGACCATTGAATTGACAGAAGAGTTATACAATGATTTCTTGATAAACTTTTAAAATTGGGTTTCAGAGTTAATACTAGAATTGTACATATAAAGTTAATGTTACAAGAATAATGAATTATGAAAACAGAGGACAGTAATGAAATAGTGAACAGAATGTTCGTTTGACCTGAGACCTCGCGTCTTGACCTGTGAAAACTGTGAAATTAATTTATGTTAGTGAAACTACATTCTGAATATTTTAAAGTGATATTGAATAAGAGTATATAAAATCATATATTTTTTGTTTATATATAGAAAAACCCATAAAGTTACAAAGATTATGAGCATTGGTTTATAGAAAAAACTTGTGTTATAAACATAGAGCATCAATGTATGGAAAAACTGGAAATGATAGAAAGAAACGCTGCATTGCTCTATGGAAAAAAAACTTGTAATAATACAAAGATTATGGGCATTGTTTTATGGAAAAACTCAATTTGTTACAAGGTTTATAAGCATTAATTTATGGAAAAACTATCTTACAAACATTATAAGCATAGATTTATGGAAATAATCATAATGTTACAGACATTGACAGCATTGATATATGACAAACAGAATAAATCTGATTTCAATGCTTCAGTGAATTTTTTTTTCTACTTCAGGAATTAAAAGGAAGTCTTGGAGTAAGACTTGCTCTTGGTGAAACACAAGTAGTCCAAGAGACAAGGGATTTCCTTACAGACAATGGCGTTGCATTGGATAGTTTTAGTCAGGTAAATACCATTTATATACATTTTTGTACAAAACATTTTCTGATACAATGTATATTGTACTCTTTGATATTTACCTTGTTTTTGGTTTATGATAATTGTGTAGAAAGCTATAATCTCATTGATTACAATCTAGAGCCATCCATTTCTAAGCAATGATTGTAAAATTATTTGCTCAAGGCACCAATGGCTAGCCCATGACAGTTTGAAACCATGCAACCAGCAACCTTTAGATTATTAGTCAAGCATAATTACCACTCGGCCACTCAGTCAGGTGTTATTTAAGGTAGGAAGATTCTTTTCAAAATTGAGAATGGATTTTTAAAAGACAGAGAATTGTGATTAATGAAAAAAGATTAGGCAAATTCATTTTAGTTTAATTGTATTGAAAGCTTTAAGATTTATTTGAAATACTCTCTTTAATTGTCAGTCTCCTGGAACTAACCAGTTCCAGGTGTTATATGACAAATTGTAGCTTTTGACTTTAGTTCGCCTCTGGAAACACAATTCCTGGTTTGTGAGGCAGTTGCCTTAAACTCAAGCCTCCTGCTCCCCTTATTGATTTGTATTTAAGGTATATTACCCAGCTTGCTGCAAAAAATTTCGGAATCTTTTACATAAATAAAGTTATACTCACTTTTATCAAGGAGTCAATATTTTATGAGATAATTATTTCATGTCTATATATTTGTTTTAGCCCAATGCACCAAGAAGTAAAACAGTAATACTTGTAAAAAACCTTCCAGCAAAGACGGATATTTCAGAAATAGAGACAGTATTTTCACCGTATGGAAGCTTGGGCAGAGTGTTGTTACCTCCCTCAGGTATAACTGCCATTGTAGAGTTCCATGTACCAACTGAAGCAAAGACTGCATTTACTAAATTAGCGTATAGAAAGGTATGTGATACATTTTCATTTAAATGTTAGGATAACATTGACCCAGCTGTGCTTTACCTGTGAATTTTAACAAGGTTCTTCATTCTGTCAGCTGTTTAATTAAATCATTTTGATATCAAAACCCCCATTATCAAACATAGACAGTTTTAAACTCAAACAGCAGGACAAGTCCTTTATAAAACAATAGAATGGTAATGTTGTTCTCTAGTTGATGTTGTGAAAATGATGAAGGAAGTTTTCTGCTAGTTAATAAAGGTCTCAAAACCTAATAGTTAGTGAGTCTCAACCTCAATACAGTATTGTTCATATTGAAAATTGGGATAATTTATTTGTATTTTAGTTATAAATCACATTTTGTAGCTAATAAATCTTTGCCTCTAAAGAAAGGACAGACTTGAGTATTATAACGTATAAAAGATTGTTTAAGAGCATGAAAGATGCTTGTTACCTAAAGAAAGAAGCGCAAAAAGTAAAATAATTTGTCCTAAAAGAAGCAATTGTAAACAAAGTAGTATTTTGACTTTGATACAAAATGTTAAATCCATAAAAATGTACTACCTGTCAAATAGCATCAGAGGAGAATGATGGATCAGGTAATTGGCCAATGAGTAACTTTTAGAAAACTATAAAATGTACTCCAATAATAAAGCTTTGAGAAATAAAAATAAAAACATTTCTTGAACATAATGGGCCTTTAAACCAGGTACATAAATATTTTTTTCAGTTTCATCATGTACCATTATTCTTGGAATGGGCTCCAATGGAAGTGTTCTCCACACCACCACCTGACAGATCTAAAGTAACAACTCAAGTAAAGGATGGTGGAGACCAGGAGATGGGAAAGAATACAGAAATAAAGGTGTGACATCTAAATCTGAATAAAATACCCTTTAAATCTTATTGAAATGGTTAAATACATGTATCACTTCATCAACTAATAGTTGCTTTGAAATTTGTAACACCCGAGGTTAGCCAAAATCATCTTTTCTGTTTCAGCGCCATATGACCTATAATGTGTTGGTGTGCCTTAAAACCAAAACAAACAAATTTTAGGGCCCCAGACCGCTCACATCCTAAGCAAGCATCTTGATTCTAAACTTAGGATTGAAAAATGAACACTGAAGAGTCGTAAAGAATTGAAACACCTGTTGCTTGCTTGAAATTAACCTTTTGGCTTTTAAATCTGTGTTGTGAATAAAGTAACTAATTAAAGTGATATACATTGTATGTAACTATTCCAAGAGAAGAAGGTAGTATATGGAGAATAGCATGTATTAATATGTGGTTTATATGTTTTCTGAGAAAAGTAAAGAGAAACTAAAACTGTTGAAAGTAGATTTAGTTGTAGTTATTGGTTTAGACAAAAAGTCATTTTGTAACACTATACTTTCAACTTTTTCAACAGAAAATTTTTTGTTAGGCTGTGTAAAGTAAGAATTAATTTCCGTGGGAACGAAACTGTTTGAACTTTATAAAATCTATAAAACTCAGTTCCATGAATACAAGTATGTATTAGTGTTTAGCTAAGTAAAATCTTTTAATGAATATTAATTTTCAGATTGATGGAAAAGCTGGAAGCATTATGTGTATAATTTTCTAAGTCTTCATTATTTTATAGGAAGAAAGTAAAAGTAGCAAAAAAGATGATGATGATAGTGACGATGATGAAGAAGTCAGGAGTGTTTTATTTGTGAAAAATCTTCACTTCGACACAACAGATGAAAATTTAAAACAAGTAAGTTTGGTGTTTGATTTACTTGACGTAAAATAATGGTTTTTTTTAGCGATGTGTCACTGATGTCTTTTGGTTACATTATCATATTGCAAGCTGATGCCATTTTATCGCATATTTTTTTGTTGTTGAATTTTTATTTCAGCTTGAGCTCTTGGACATTTATCATGTATGTTCTTGGTCTCTTTTTTGGGGGGGGGGGGGGGTATCGATATTTGCTTGGGAGGTTATCGACATTTGCTCATGAACATTTTGACCATGTGTAATTTAACAAGATTGTTGCACTTTACTTATGACCATTACCACGAAATCTCTTGTAAGGTTGTAACCCTTAAAGAAGAGGAATATTGACTATTTGATATAGAATATTATATATTGTTCCTTATGGAATTCAAATGTCTACTTCCTTTTTTGCTCACCTAAGTTCCTCCTGGAATTCAAATGTCTACTTTTATTTATTTTTTTTGCTAACTTAAGCACAAAGTGCGCAGAGGTGAGCATTTGCGATTGCTGTCAACAAAGAGAAAACACGTTAAAGTTAAACACTTAAAGAAACACATTAAAGTTTCCTTGTGTGAAGAACTTTAATATTTGGCCTTTAGCATTTCCATGTGGATGTCTGCAAATAGTTTATGAATTATGGAGTCAAAAATGATACACCCATTGAGACCTGATTACTGTATAGAAGAATTTTAGCCGTTTCTAGCAGTGTATTTCAGGTGAGCAATACAGGATTATCCTAGTCCTCTTGTATTATAAGATTATTATAACGTTATGTATAACATTTATGTTTGCAGCATTTTAGTGAGTGCAAGGGTTTTAAAACAGCTAATGTGGCAAAAAAGAAAGACATGAAAAGACCAGGACAGACATTGTCAATGGGTTATGGTTTTGTGGAGTTTTTTACGGACAATGGGGCACAAGAGACTATCAAAAATATGCAGCATACCAGCCTTGATGGTCACTCACTGGAACTGAAAGTTTCAAATCGTACCACTGCAAGGTATGTCATGCCTTACAGTAAGATCTTTTTGGGGGGAAAACTGCATGAGTTTGAAGAAAAATTCAATTGGGAAGAGGCCACTTTTTAGGCCTCTGTTATGTAAAGTGAAAAGTCATTGAGTGTACCAGGTATATACTTTCATTAACAGAGCTCCGCTGTACTCCAATAGCTTAAAAATATAAAATTTGTCATTTTTTCACAGATTTACTGGAGCACTTATATTGAAATAATATGGAGAAGATATTAATTGAAATATAATGCTTACTCATAATTAAGTTGGAAAACATATTTTTGTGTAGTTCTTAGTCGGAGTTGAGTTATACGGTTCCATAGATCAATTTGTCGCCTTAGTGCAATAACATAATAAGTCTTTTTAAATCTAATAGCAGTTAATCAGTTATTGTACTAAAGTAACGATTAATCTCCAGATTAAATTTAAAATCTAATTTTGTATGTTTTCTTAGCTTAGTTTGAGTGAAAATCATTTAAACGCTTGTCATTTTGCTTAATGCAAATTGTTATTGGTATTCTGGAAAAATATTGTGAAAGAATCATCAGATATTTTCATACAAGTTATTGGTCTAGACCTATTAAACCAAATAGTAAACAAATCTAAAAATGTTATAATTTCCAGTCCCAACATGTCTAAAAAAACCTCTGTTGAGTCCTTTTAATTAGCTTCCAAGTATAGATTACCATTACTAAATTATGTTTTACAGTACTTCAAATGATAAAAATACAACAAAGAAACAGAAAGAAAAGAAACAAAGAAGTACAAAAATTTTAGTGAGGAATATACCATTTGAGGCAAAACAGCATGAAGTTGTCGAGTTGTTCAAGTAAGTATTTTTGACTTGGAGTCACTTTGCATTGTTCTTATTTTATACTTCTGTGTGATGAATGATTCTCGTTCGAATAATGTTAATTGAATATTTGATTAATTTGGATGATGAATCATTTTCTAAACTACACATTTTTTCTACAGAGTTAACCATGCATTCTGATAATACCAGTAGCTGTTTGTCCTGCCTTGCATCTTCAAAACAAGTTAAGAATAAGTTTGTGAAATGGTAAAAGAGGGGCTTCTGTGGCAAAGTGGTTACATTCACCAACTTCAGTTCACTTGCCATACACTGCTTCAAGTTTGAATCAATAATAGAGTATCAGTTTATATGCAGTTGTTATACATGTTATAGACAGAAAGAAAAAAGACATTAATTAATTGCACCCTTAGATTATTTGAAATACTTACAATTGAATTTGTTTTGATGTGTACAGGGTATTTGGAGAGTTGAAGAGTGTAAGGCTACCGAAGAAGATGGGAGGTACAGGGTCACATAGAGGCTTCGGTTTTGTTGACTTTCTTACAAGACCCGATGCTAAGGTTTGTACTTAAACCTTTAACAGTAAATATCTAGAGGATATTGAATGAGTGTAGGTTCAGTACTTAATTTATAGAACAAGTTGAAAAAAATTATATTATGCGAGCCTCTGGCAAAACTCTATGCATGGCTATGCCATATCATTTTTATGGAGTCGTAAAATTGGCACAGGTATGTGATAAAAATGATTAGATTACCAGTATAGGGGGCACATTAAGCCTGTTTGGCAATGACCATACTGTTACCAGTTAAATTTCAATATTTTGGTATTGATATCCTGTAATTCAAACTTCTTATAGACAGTTTAAAATATAAAGCATGGCAAATATATATAAAATATCACACATACTCAACTTGTCAAAGTAATTCTTATTTATTTAAAGGGACTGTTACGGAGGTTTTTTGAAATGATAAGACTGAAAACATTTTTTCGAGATTTTTGTACAATGTACCAGCTTATGCAAGTGTAAACTCATAACTTGTGTGCAAAATTTCAGATTTTTCCTTTGATCTGTTTTTCCAGAGCTCAAAATGACCCAAAAATAAAAAGGGTTTAAAGGGTATAAATCAATAAGTTATGAAATATTTTTATAATATCTATCAACAGTAAAATTATATTGGTTCCATTATTATATGGTTGATTCCTGAAGAAGTTGTAACATAGAATGTCTCTGTTCTTTAACACACATGAATAATGTACAAAAACAGAATTAAATGTTCTGGAACAAAATATTATTTTGCTATTTTAAGTAGAGTTTATCCATTTAGCAATGACTATGTGCATGCGCCACTCGTTTTAAGGCAATTTATTTTTTTTTCATTGAGCATTTTATTCTCTTTTTTTTTAAATCCAAACAATAATTTTGCATCAGATATATAGCTTTATACACTATTCAAATGAAGTTGAGAATTGTACAAAAAATAAATTTTGAATTTAATCTAGTTTATTACTATGGGACTGTGTACCATGGGACTGTGTTAGGCAAAAAACACAATGTGTTTGTAGGTAATAAGGATAGGATAAATAGATCAAAAACCAACACACTTCATCAAAACATATATTTCACTTTAATAAGCTTCTTCAGTTGATAAATAACAAAAGAAATGATTTTAAAGTACCAAACAGATGTTTATGTTAATAGAAGGCACATTTTGCGTGAAAAAGAAATGTTTTAATATATAATTGGGAATAATACAAAATTTGGTATTAATTTGGATGTTTATCATAATTTGTGTTCTATATTAAAATTGTTATTTTGCTGTGTTTGAAATGTTAAAAAAATAATTTGTAATAAATTTAATCACAGAGGGCATTTGAGTCACTTTGTCACAGCACTCATTTGTATGGAAGAAGACTGGTTCTAGAATGGGCAGATAGTGCTGAAGATATTGATGATATTTAGAAAACGACTGAACATTTCCCATCCTGATGCTGAATGTAAGTACTTGTGTACTTAAATAAAATCAGCACTTTATCCCATATAAAACACATTGAATTAAAACTTGTTTTTATATGAAGGGCAAAAACATGAATTTGTTAATGTTATGTTTAATAATGATTTTGCTTGTTACCTTTAGCAAGAAATTATAATTGTAAAATAATGTGCCATAAAAGTAGCAAAATATAAACAAAATAGCATTTTGACTTCATACAAGACAGTTGTTTGTTTGAAGAAAAAATAGCACTTATGTTCTCATCCAAACTAAACCTATAGTGTAATATAGTTGAATATTGAAATATAGGTTCATCTGTAATGTTTTTTAAATAAGAAAATAACAAAGATCTATTTCTAAATCGTTAGAACTTAACATCTTTTAATCAAGTTATTGGTTCCCACACATACTTATTTCCGTTATATGAACAGTGATTTTAATAAGATGTATGATTCTTCACAGTTTATCTATACAAAAATGGGTTGATGTTTAAAAAAAACGCGCTGATATTCATAGTTTTGACAGGGAATATTTTAATGATTGTGAGACAATATAATGGAACAAGACATTACCTAGTAGAAAAGCAGTCTTATGGTGTTGTCAAATTTACAGCTGATCAATTGATAAGCATAGAGTTTAAATCTTATATTAATGCCGATTAAAAAATACATAGATAATTCTGTTAAAGACCATTTGGATACTAAAAGGACTGTTACAACCTTTCACTTTTTTGCCTTTCCTTCTCTAATTTACATTATTCACTAAGGATAAACACAACGATCAATAAGGCAAAAATCATCAAGCTAAAGCAGTTTTAATTGAGCCGATATATTTATTTGTTTTACAGATGGTGGAAAAAAGAAATTCACAAAAGCTGGTTTGAAAGAAAGTCTGGATATGGGCATGGATGAATGAATAAAAGGAGAATCTGGACTTGCAGCAAGAAATGAAGACTGTTTAAATTTGTTAAATTATTTGTGGTCAAATAGTAACTCTGTTATTCTTGTTAAATGGATTTTATTGTTATGGACTTTAACATCATGTAAATCATGCCACTGGAGTCTATTTATTTAGAAAGACTTATAGGAAAAACATTTTTATGTCTTCTTTTATGAAATTGCGATGAACAGAGCATTAACTGATATTTTGCATATAGCATTGCCTTCTGAACTTCTACAAAAGTTGAATAAAGCCAAAAGTGGATCGCCATGGGGGGGTCACTTGAATTGTACTGTATATACTTGTATAATAGAGATGTATTTAAAAAACTTTCATTGCGAAAAGCTTTGATGTTTGGCATGTACTCTACAAAAGTTATTAAAATCATGTCCAAGAGGTCAAAGTTGATTCCACACAAGAAGATTTATATAGACTAACAGGAAAATATTTTTTATGGTAGATGTTTCTGGGACATAATATTCTGTCCCAGGTTATTTCTTCTTTACAAAACTCGATGCTCAGAGCTTATATTTTGGGCATGTAGCATTGCTATGTGGTCAGTTGTAAAAGTAACATAAACCATGCCCTTGAAGACAAAAAAGGTCTAGCCTTGGGGTCATTTAGTTTGAATAGACGTGCATAGTAAAATCATTTAAGTCATCTTGTATGATATTACCATGCCCAGAGTTATGATATTTATCACATAATATTTTCTATGGGACATCTGCAAATGTTTAAAAAAAATCTGCAGCTGAGGTCAGAAACGACAACCAATGTGACTTTATTACTGACTTTTGCATGAAAAAACTATGGCTATTTCTAATAATGTTTCTACAGTGAGGTATCCAGGGCCATCACAACCCTCTTATTTGTTTGTTAACTTGTCAAGACAAGTTTTTTTATGGATCCGTTCACAATAAAGCACTGATTATATTTGATCCCGCTTCGGACAGCTCTTATTTATGAATGTATTATTCTACATGTAAATAAAATTGATAGGGCTGTAGCCTTGTTATTGTGCTATCCTTAACAATTGACATTGGTGGTTTCCTTACTAGTGTTTACGTCTTAGGTAAGAACAGGCTGCCTGTATGTGTCCCTATATAAGTTCCATAAGGAGCCATCTTGCAGAAGCATCTGAATAACATTAGTGGCCAAAATTTGGACTGAATAAACGGGTATTTTGCTGTAAAGTGGTAACTTGACTTGTTAAACAAATATGTTTACCATAAAGTAACCATAGTATGAGTTTATATCTGTTTTAATGACACACCCATAAATTGTACTTAAAAAGTAACCTAATAGGAAAAGAAATTGGACAATAGAAGTCACCTCGTGACCTTTAATTAATCAACCAAACGGTGACCAGCTTTGTGTCATAGTGGGGGCATTTAGATTTGCTCTTGTCTGTCTGTCCATGGGTTCTCATGTGCCACATGTAGCTTTAAAAGTGCTTGAGCTAGAGTCGACAAAATTTCGGATATGTTGATTAGCACCAGAAGTTGTGCACCAGGGGTTTTGCTTGTGGTTTAAATCTTTATTTCTGATGTACTTTAATATCTGAAAAGTAACTGATTTACCAATTATCAAAACCATATTAAGCGGTTTTTCACCTAACTTGTCATTTGTATAGAACAGGTTTCTAATAAATTGGGACAATCGAGTCTCCAAAGGTATGTCCCCTTTGTCACTCTCTATTCAATATCAAATGTTTCCCTAATTCAGTATTTCAACAGAGAAGGCAGTCGTATACTATATCCCTCTGCTGAGATACATATAACTAATTACATAATAATTATATAATTATTAACATAAGTCTTGAATGTCGGCTTTTTTTTTTTGGTTTTATTTACTGCTGATGTGTCCGATATTGCGACGCACCCTGCAGGTTTTTTGGGGGTTTTTTTAGCTCACATGTCACAAAGTGACACGGTGAGCTTTTGTGATCGCTTTTCGTCCGTCGTCCGTCCGTAAACTTTTACTTTAAATGACATCTCCTCATAAACTACTAAGCCAATTTCATCCAAACTTCACAGGAATGTTCATTTGGTGGTCACCTTTAAAAATTATTCAAAGAATTTAATTCCATGCAGAACTCTGGTTGCCATGGCAACCGAAAGAAAAAACTTCAAATGTTTTCTTTTAAAAAACTCTAAGAGCTAGAGCTTAGATATTTGGCATGGAACATTTTCTAGTGAGTGTCTACCAAGTTTGTTCAAATAAAAGCCCTGGGGTCAAAATTGGCCCCGCCCCAGGGGGTCATTGATTTTCCCTATATGCATATAGTAAAAACTTTAAAAAATTTCTTTAAAAGAACTCAAAGAGCTAGAGCTAAGATATTTAGCATGAAACATGTTCTAATGGGTGTCTAGAAAGTTTGTTCAAATAAAAGCCCTGGGGTCAAAATTGGCCCTACCCCGGGGGTCATTGATTTTCCTTACATGTGTATAGCAAAAACTTTGAAAATCTTCTTTGAAAAAACCCAAATAGCTAGAGTTTAGATGTTAAGCATGAAACATCTTCTAGTGAGTGTTTACAAAGTTTGTTCAAATAAAAGCCCTGGGGTCAAAATTGGCCCCGCCCCGGGGGTCATTGATTTTCCTTATATGTGTATTGCAAAAACTTAAAACTCTTCTGTGAAAAAAACTGAATAGCTAGAGTTTAGATATTAAGCATGAAACATCTTCTAGTAAGTGTCTACAAAGTTTGTTCAAATAAAAGCCCTGGGGTCAAAACTGGCCCGCCCCAGGGGTGTCATTTTTTTAACTATATGTGTATAGTAAAAACTTAAAAAATCTTCTTTGAAAAAAACCAATGAGCTAGAGCTTAGATGTTAAGCATGAAACATCTTCTTATGGATGTCTACCAAGTTTGTTCAAATAAAAGCCCTTGGGTTAAAATTGGCCCTGCCAGGGGGAGGCCTATATACAGGTGAGCGACCTCAGGGCCACCATGGCCCTCTTGTTTCTTTTTTTGAACTTTTAGAGAAGGTTATGATACAGCAGTTGTCTGTTTTAGAAGTAACCCTTCTGCTGAACAGCTCTGTTAATTAAGGTCTAGCATGAAAGACCGTCAGTTTCCTTCTTAGAGAAGCCGGAAAACAAATATGCGACGTCTACTTTTCATTAGCATTACTTTGAACCACGATTCCATTGCAAATGTTAGATAATGGTATATAAAGTTACATGTATGTCTTGCCATGACTGCATCGATCAATTGCCATCTCGTAGTTTTACATCATTATATATTTTTATATTATTGTTCCCCTCTTCAAGTACGGTGAATCTACTAACACAAAGTGTACGGGTTACAGCACACCAACATACAGCAAAAGGATCATCTAAATCCTCAAGTATAGTTTTCATGAATTTACAGTCATGGCTTGCTATTATTGATTTCTTAGAAATGAGTAATAAGGATCCATCATTTAACAGTGTAATACCCTTTTTAAAAAATGAATCTGCTTTGGTTTTAATAATTCCCCGCCAGTTAAACCCCATAACCCCAGCCTTGTGATGTAGACCAAGATTGAATTAGTTTGTAGTGAAAACCCGGGAAAATGAAAAAACTGTCCCCCTTGAATCCCATTAAATGAAATTACAGTAATTATTTTTAAGTCGTGATTTTGGAGCTTTCCCGGAAATAAAAAAGTGACGAAGTTTTTATTATAATGATGATACCATAAAATTTTTCTTACCTTTAGTTGTTCTTCGTAAATGAGTCGGGGAGAATGAAATGAACGGGGTTTGGGTTTTAAAAACCTGTGGGTAATGTAACAGCAAAGTGAATCGCTTGTGACTAGGGTGACATCAAAGGGTGCCGAGTCAAGCTGTACTTGTTTGATATCCCCACTTCTAATGTTTATCATTTTAATTGACTTATTTTTCCTATCCGCTGCAAATATTTTGTTTGAAGAAGAAACAGTCAAACCAGTTATGTAGCAATTACTTTTATCTAAGGATGTTTTAGCATTGATATTTCTAGGAGTAGACATTTTGATTGCGACTGCAACTTGATTCTTTGGTTGGGCTGGCTGCTCCAGTTTCATATTGCTCAATATTCCTATTGATTTCTCGTCTTGAAGGACATTTTCAATAGCTTTATTTCGTTCAAAGATGTATTCGTCAACTGTTGGTAGTTCTGATGTTCTTTTCTCGCTAGTTTTAATCAGTTGCTGGGCTATCTTAAGTTCAACAAACAGTTGGTCAGTTTTCTTGTGTGAATTGAGATGTTTAAGAGAATCAGCTGATGCTTGGAGTGATTTGTTGATGTCGCCACATGTTGTTTCTGTTGTTTTCAACTTTTCATTGTTGTCGGATTGGATTTTTTTTGCAGCATCAAAAACATTCTTTTCTAATTCGCGTAATCTATCTTTTCTCTCTTTTCTGAATTCTACTATTTCTTCGAAAGCATATAATAGTGAAGTCGTTGATTCCTCACATCTTTGATGCAGATCTTCAGTTATCAGGAAGCATTTGTCTGTCAATGTGTTAATACCTCTCAGAGTTTCATTGAACTCGGTGCTGTCTAAAATCTGCCCTGATATTTCTGGTATGTAGTCCACACGACAGGACGTTGGTGTGTGTTCAAGGGTCACACAAACATTACATATAAGAGCATTATGGTCATGGCAGTAAAATTTGATCACTTCCTTGCTGTGTTTAGTACAAGGCTTTGTAAGACCATCGGTCAGTGTCCTGGGAGCAGACTTTGATGATTTATGCATGGTTTGCTTTTGTGGCATGTGTTCGTTGTCTAGAAGTTGGTGATGGTGGGATGGTTTGAGTTGCAAATGATTATTAGAGCAGGTACGGCAAAGGTGTGCCTCACAATCTACACAGTGACCAAAGGCAGGAATCCTGATATCATATCTATCACATATTTCACAGAAAATGTCGAAATCTTCAGCACAGCCTTGAGATAGTATGGATGAAGATTTCCGAGATGCCTTTTTACCCGGGACAGCCATAAGGATATCTAGAATAGACAAACACAAGAAAGTTATTAACATCAAACAGTGGATATTTTGTTACTCATCTACACTTTTTTACTGATTCTATAACTATTTGTCTTGAATGCTTCTTCTCTACGGAGCCCCTAAGGTGACATTTTCGACACTTTTTTTCCCCGGCATTTAATTCGTTTTTACGAAATATTAATTTGTAATTACGAAATATTAATTTGTTTTAAGGAATATTAATTTGTTTTTACGAAATAATAGTTTGTTTTTACGAAATAATAATTCGTTTTTACGAAATATTAATTCGGTTTTTACGAAATATTATTTTGTTTTTTACGAAATAATTCGTTTTTACGAAATGTTAACTCGTTTTTACGAAATATTTATATATTAATTCGATATTACGAAATATTAATTCGTTTTTACGACGTTTTTACAAAATAATAATTCGTTTTTACGAAATATTAATTCGTAATCATGAAATATTAATTCGTTTTAACGAAATTTTATTTAAGGTCATTGTGAGCTTGACAAAGAACCTACTAATCTCACAAAGAGGTCAATTACAAGCCTGGATAAACCTTGCGATTATAAGCCGAATAGTTTTCAAGATATTATATTTAAGTGAACAGGGTTTTTGAGTGAGAAGTCATTCTCTATACAAAAACAATCCTCTTTTTCCCCATTGTCAAATACATGTTCCTATCAGCAATGTATTATTTTTTGTGGCAATAAATCTTTTCTGATAAATTATGTTTCTTTAAAGCAGCATGCATCATGATTCATGCTAATTTTAATGATTTTTTTTAATGTATTTAAAAGTAAAATATTGTGATATGAACAAAGAAAGTAATTTTCACATTGCAAACAGCTCTTGCAATCCACATAAATTACCAAAAAGAGGTCAAACTAAGCAAAATTAGCCCGACTGCGTTAGTAACACAGTAGAAAATGGTGATAAATAACGCAAAATCATCCCTTAATTGCATATAACATGTAAATCATTACTTGAATCTTGAAACATTTTTCTTTTCTTAAAATGTTAGCACATTTTTCTCAAATTAAATTCTCTTGAAATATTTCGGCTCATCTGGAGGCATGCTGCTTTAAAAAGAAACATGCTATATTATTACTTTCCTTTAACATATACATTAGAAAAACTAAAGGAGTGGGGAGGGGGAGCTCCAGATTTTCACTAATCTAATCAATTTCAAAAAGTATATTTCTTTACAATTTAGGTATAGGCACCGTGCGATCATAAAAACATAATATTTTATTTCAAAACTCAATAATATCGACAAAAAAAAAAAAAAAAAATTGTCCGTGTTTGGATTTGAAGCTACGGAGCCTTTAAGGTGACATTTTCGAAATTTTTTCCCGGCATTAAAATCGTTTTTACGAAATATTAATTTGTAATTACGAAATATTAATTCGTTTTTACGAAATATTAATTCGTTTTTAGCTCGACTATTCGATAAGAATAAGTAGAGCTATTGCAGTCATCCGAGCGTCGGCGTCGGCGTAACCACTTATGTTAAAGTTTTTGTAATAGTTCAGATATTTTCAAAGTCCATTGACATATGGCTTTGAAACTTTGCACACTTGTTCAACATCATGACCCCAACCTGTAAACAGGAGGAGGTAACTCTATCAAGCATTTTGACAGAATTATGCCCCTTTTTCGACTTAGAATTTACGTTAAAGTTTTTGTAATAGTTCAAATATTTTCAAAGTCCATTGACATATGGCTTTGAAACTTTGCACACTTGTTCACCATCATGACCCCAACCTGGAAACAGGAGGAGGTAACTCTATCAAGCATTTTGACAGTATTATGCCCCTTTTTCGACTTGAATTTACGTTAAAGTTTTTGTAATAGTTCAAATATTTTCAAAGTCCATTGACATATGGCTTTGAAACTTTGCACACTTGTTCACCATCATGATCCCAACCTGTAAACAGGAGGAGGTAACTCTATCAAGCATTTTTTACTATCAAGCACTAAGAATAGTCGAGCGTTGCTGTCCTACCGACAGCTCTTGTTACGAAATATTAATTCGTTTCAACAAAATCTTATTTAAGGCCATTGTGATTTTGACAAAAAAAAACCTACTAATCTCACAAAAGGGTCATTTACTCTGCGATTATAAGTCGAATAGTTCTCAAGTTGATATATTTAAGTGAAGAGAGAAGTCATTCTCTATCCAAAATATCCTCTTTTTATATGCCCGAAAAAATATCCCCTGGCGTCCGTCCGCTGTCTGTCTGTCCGTCCGTCTGTCCGTCCGTTAGCAATTTGTTTTCCGGAGCATAACTTAAGTTCCATTTGGCCCACAATATTCAAACTTCATAGGTTGATTGTCGATATTTGATAGAAGACCCCTATTGATTTTGGGGTCACAAGGTAAAAGGTCAAGGTCACTATCACCTTAAAACTTAAAACAGTTTCCGGAGCATAACTTAAGTTCCATCTGGCCCATAGTGTTCAAACTTCATAGGATGATTGTCCATATTGGGTAGAAGACCCCTTTTGATTTTAGGATCACAAGGTCAATGTCATTACTCTAAAACTGAAAACAGTTTCCGGAGCATAATTTAAGTTCCATTCGGCCAAAAATATTCAAACTTCATAGGATGATCGTCCAAATTGGGTAGAAGACCCCTATTGATTTTGGGGCTACAAGGTCAAAGGTCAAGGTCACTTTTACCTTAAAATTGTAAGCAGTTTCCAGAGCATAACTTAATTTCCCACAGTGTTCAAACTTCATAGGATGATTGTCCATATTGGTTAGAAGACCCCTTTTAATTTTGGGGCCACAAGGTCAAAGGTCAAGGTCAGTATCACGTTTAAACTTAAAACAGTTTCCGGAGCATAATTTAAGTTCCATTTGGCCCACAATATTCAAACTTCATAGGATGATTGTCCATATTGGGTGGAAGACCCCTATTGATATTGGGTCACAAGGTCAAAGGTCAAGGTAACTATTACCTTAAAACTGAAAACAGTTTACAGAGCATAACTTAAGTTCCATGTTGCCCACAATATTCTAACTTCATAGGATGTTTGTCCATATTGGGTAGAAGACCCCTATTGATTTTGGGGTCACAAGGTCAAAGGTCAAAGCCACTATTACTTTTAAACTGAAAGCAGTTTCCGGAGCATAACTTAAGGTCTATTTAGTCCATGATATTCAAACTTCATAGGATGATTGTCAACATTGGGTACATCAACACTTATGATTTTGGGGTCAAAGGTCAAGGTCGTTATTACTTTAAAACTGAAAACAGTTGCCAGAAAATAACTTAATTCTATTACAATATTCAAACTTTATAGGAGGATAGCTATTTGAAGGAGGTAATACTTTATTTAATTTATGTAATGTCTTACAAATGCTTCATCCTTACCAAAAAAAACACTTTTGGGCATATAATGCTCCGCCTATCGGTGCTCTTGTTCCCCATTGTCAAAGACATGTTCCTATCAGCAATGTTTTAATAGTTGAGACAATTAATCTTTTCTGACATGTGTTTTCAAAAAAGGAACATGCTTATATTATTACTTTCTGTGATCATATGCATTAGTAAAACTAAAAAGGGGAGCTCCAGATTTTCACTAATCTAATCAATTTAAAAAAGTATATTCCCTTATAATTTATGTATGAGCACCGTGCCATCATAAAAAGATAATATTTTATTTCAAAACTCAATAATATCGACAAAACGAACAAGAAAAAATGTCCGTGTTTGGATTTGAAGCTTTAACAAAATATTCTTAGCGCGTGTACTAACACGGCTGTGGCGGCAGAGCTATTTAAAGGCGATTAATTTAATTTATTACATGCTTTTCGGTGGTTTATAGAAATATATCAGTGATATAAAACTGATAATTTCACTGTTTTAAACAGTGAACTTATAAATTTGATAATTTCACTGTTTTGAATTTAAGCCATTTGGTTGTTTCAGTGAAATACCAGCATGCACAGTACTGGGAACCAACTTTATGACGTGACGTAAAAAGAACGTCACGTTGTATTATTATTTGGCGCGCTTTTCATTCAGTATTAGGTTTAATTATTGTCTTTCTAAAACGTTTCTATGCGTATAATGACAAAAAATTTGTTTAGTTTAGTCTAAGATCAAAATAAATTTCACTTTGTGAACACCAAAAGTTCACATTCCACTCGTGGCTGCGCCACTCGTGAAATATACCTTTTGGTGTTCACTCTGTGAAATATATAGAGGATATTTGTTTGTTTGTGTGTAAGATGAAATTTTATTTCATCGAGTGGGCTTTAAAAACAGTATTCTCACGAGTGGCTACTACGCCACTCGTGAGAATACTGTTTTAAAAGCCCACTCGATGAAATAAAATTACATCTTACACAAAAAACAAACAAATTTTCTTTTTATTTTATGCTAAAAAACAAGTTTAAACGAAATTTCCATAATATTAACATAAATATTAAAATCTGTTTCCCCATTGAGAGCCTCATTTCGTGCGAATTTCTCATTAAAAACAAGAAGTCTTGAGCTGAAAAATAAGTCCGACAATCAACATTAAATGACAGTGATATTATTTATTTTGTTTAAAAAATATGAATGATCGCTTGTTTTAGTAATAAAAACAAACAATTCGTGTAGGAGAAAATTCCAACCATCCATCCATATTTCTGTTACTTACTGCGAATTTATATTAGACCTGGCTTTGTCAAATGTAAGCGGCAGCCATTTTTTAAAGTTGTGTATTTCACGGGAGGAAAATAATTGTGTTAGATTCAGAGGGATATCATTTGGAATTGTTAGTCATACACCTTTTTAAAAGAAAGAAAACATATTTGAGGATTGAAACAGACAAAAAATAAGTGTTGACAGATGTGAAAACATGAAAAAAGCAGCTATGAAAATGGAAGACTTGGAACTTGCTCGGAATGCTGGGTGGTTTACTTGTTCTACGAGCTGTAGCTGTCATTGCTTTTTCAATTTTTCATAAAGCATACGGCAGTTATTACTCGTAGGATACTTTTAATATGCCAAAATGTCATCAAGAGCAGTTTGCATGTGGAAGGAATGTATTTTTCAGACTGTAAAAATGAAACAAAAAATTTAGAGACGAAATTTGCTGATTGGAATTTGAATGAATAGAAGTAAGTTTTCTTCTTTTTATTACTTTTGACGTTTAAGGTATTTATCAATTTCAGCTTTGCTTTTTCTTTAAACAGCCTGACATTGTCAGAATTGTCAGCAAAAATAAAATTGAGGTACCACATGGGGAAAATCTTAAAAAAGTAGTTTCGTCATTGAAAAAAGTGAAATTATATTTTGATAATTTTCACTGTGAAATTACCAAATATAATTTTCACGGATAAATCAGTAATCCACTGAAAAGCATAAAATAAATAGAGGATATTAAATGAGTGTTCAATACTGAATTTATTGCACGAGTTGAATAAAATTATATCATGCGAGCCTCTGGCTCTTATAAAGACTAATCAAGTCTAATAAAGACCGTTTAAAGTGAAATAAGAGTCATTTTTCATTGATGCGCCTACAGTATAATATGGTGGCTGATTTGTGCCATTTGTGTTTTCGTCCCGCGACCCCGCCAAGCGAACAATCGAGAATTTACAAGTTAAAATGGCGGGGTCGCGGAGCGAAACACGCTAATTAGCGGGGGTGCGCGGCGAAGTTTAACAAATAAAACTTAGCCCCGCGAGGGTGCGGAGCGAGAATTAAGAAATAAAACGGCGGGGGCGCGGGGCGACGTTTAATGAAATAAAACTTCGCCCCGCGCCCCCGCTAATTAGCGTGTTTTCGTACCGCGACCCCGCCAAGCGAAAAGTCGAGAATTAACAAATTTAAATGGCGGGGGCGCGGGGCGAAAACACGAATGGCACAAATCAGCCACCATAGTATAACGCTAACATTTAGCGCGGCTTTACACTATGTTTGTATAACGCTAATGACGTCACGTCAAAATATATGCACGGCCGTGCAATACCATATTTACGGAGTCGCAAAATCGGCACGGGTGTGTGATAAATTCCGATCTTACACTGACCTAAACAAATGTCCTCTATATGTACAGTAGTGTTAAGTTATAAAACTTGGGGAGGAAAAACACTATTTATATTGCATTTACATGCCTTATATTAAGTCAGGAACATAGTTTCGAGGCCTTCTTTATAAATATTACCAAAACTTTTTGAAACCCTAGAAAAAATTTAATTCGTTTTTACGAAATATTATTTCGTATTTACGAATTTTTATTTTGTAATCACGAAATGACATTTCGTAAAAATGAATTAATTTTACGTAAAGACGAAATAATAATTCGTTAGTACGAACTAATATTTCGTAAATATGAATTACTTTTTCGTAATAACGAATTGATATTTCGTAAAAACGAATTAATATTTCGTTATTACGAATTATTCTAACACGACCCGCATTTTTCCCTATTGAACATAGAAGAACATAGATCAACCCTACCTGCTCCGCCATCCCGAGGGTGTCCCGAGTGTAAATGGAGCGAAACATCTGCAGATGGATGGTAACTCGGCTGATGACGTCAACCTTCAGCAGGACATCTGTTATTCAACTCTGTTTTTCTGGTTTACCAGTGACTTCCAGGAAAGTCTGGATGACAACTGAGAATAGAACAGTGACCCTGGAGAGACAGGCGATTTCTAGGAAAGACTGGATTCACGGTGTACAGTGGGTCGGCTCCCCGCTGTGCAGTCTTCGCGAGAAGACACCCGCCAAAACTGCTACAACACAACCGAACGAAGAATACCCCCAGGGTCTTCCGAGAGGGGGGAGGATGAAAGACCTAATAGGACTGATTTCACGGTGACGAACACGGAACACAAACGGACTATGAGTGAGACTGATAACAGCACAGCCATCATGTGCCCCTGTGGCAAGATGTGCAAGAACAGGAGGGGGATGAAAATCCACCAGACTCGAAGTGGCTGTCAGCTACGGAATACACAGGAACAACGCACAGTTAACCCTGGTGAGACGGGGGAGATATCTAGTCAGGTGCCGAACCACAGTGCTACTTGTCTCTCAGCTCCCGTGCATTCCTTAACTGCAGATGACATCAAGTACGGTACAGCAAATCCCACAGACCAAACAAAGCCGTCTGAGGAGCTAATTTCCCCCACTGGAGATGGAGAAGAGTCCCCAATATTTCGAACAGATCGACCAAGGGTGACCACAGGAGGTAGTTCTCCAATCTTTGCACACAGTAGACAGAGTACAACTCCACTCCATGAAACACAGGAAGTACCAGACCAAGGGCAAGCTGAATCAGACTCATGATCACGACAACCGACATCAAGCGACAGAAAACCGAAGATCGAATGGCCCAATACCAACGACAGTAGCTGGAAGACGTTTGACGATGACTTGGACCTGATCCTTCAGTCAACATTGTCAGGTTCTGTGGAAAGGAAACTACAAGCGTTGCCTTCCATAGCCTACACCCTTGGAAGAGAGAGGTTCGGAGAAGTGAAGAAAGGAGAGTCAAAGAAGTCTCAACCGCGCCCAAACAGAAGGCAGTGTGAGATCAAGAGGCTCCGGACAGAACTCCGTACCTTACGTAAGCGTTTCAAGGGTGCCAACCAGACTGAGAGAGAAGGTCTCGCCCAGTTGAGAGGACAGCTGAGGTCACGCCTGAAGACCCTCACTACGGCAGAGAGAGTGGCCAAAAAGAGGAAGACCAAAGCAAAGAAGAGAGCCGCCTTCATAGCAAATCCTTACAGATTTTCTAGGGACCTACTAGGAGGGGAAAGATCAGGAAAGATGGAGAGTAGTAAGACCGAAGTGGAGCAGCACCTACGGGATGTACACTCAGACCCCTAGAGGCACGACCCGCTAGGCAACTGTGACAGAATTCTTCCTGTTGAAGAACCATCAATTCCACTAGATCTGAAGGAACCAACATTTAAAGAAGTAACAAGTGTTGTTATGAAGGCCCGGTCATGTTCAGCTCCTGGACCGAGTGGCATTTCCTACAAAGTTTATAAGAAGTGCCCCAAGCTTCTGAGACGTCTCTGGCAACTGTTGAAAGTGGTTTGGAGGAAGGGAACAGTTCCAGACTGCTGGAAACAAGCCGAAGGTTGCTTTGTGCCCAAGGAGAAAGACTCTAAGACAGTAAAGCAGTTCAGGACCATATCACTTCTAAATGTTGAGGGCAAGATATTCTTCTCAATACTGGCCAACCGCATGACCTCGTACATGTTAAGCAACCAGTACATCAACACCTCAGTCCAAAAGGGAGGAATACCCGGTTTCTCGGGGTGCGTGGAGCACACCAGCGCTCTAACGCAGCTGCTTCACGAGGCCAGGATCAACCACAAAGATCTCAGTGTCATTTGGTTAGATCTTACGAACGCCTATGGATCGATCCCACACCAACTGATCTTGGAAGCTCTGCACCACTACCACATCCCGGATCATGCCACAAAACTCATCCAGAGTTACTTCAGTAACATTCACCTAAGGTTCTCTTGTGAACAGTTCACAACAGACTGGATTGAGCTACAGAAAGGCATTGTGACTGGATGTACCATCTCTGTTATACTGTTTGTGATGGGCATGAACATCATCATCAAGGCAGCAGAGGTGGAAACACGAGGCCCAAAGACCAACTCTGGTATCCGCCTACCATCCAACGTGGGTTTATGAACGACATGACCGTCACGACGGAAACTCACATCCAAGCACGATGGGTACTCACAGCACTAGAGGAAACAGCGACATGGGCCCGAATGCAGTTCAAGCCAGCCAAGTCACGAAGCCTGGTGATTAAGAAAGGAAAGGTCACGAAAGATTCAAGATGACCATACAGGGAGAGGACATCCCATCCCAGTCCAACAATCCAGTCAAGTGCTTGGGAAAGTGGTTCGACGCCTCACTATCAGACAAGAGCAGTCAAGCCCGTCTTCAACAACAGGCGGAGGAGGGGTTGAGAAGAATAGACAAGTGCGATCTTCCGGGGAAATTCAAGGCTTGGGTGTACCAACACAATCTACTACCCAGACTCGTTTGGCCAATGATGGTTAACGATATTCCAACCAGTACAGTAGAGAAGCTGGAGCGGACTGTCAGCAAGCACCTAAGAAGATGGTTAGGCCTGCCTCCATCCTTCACCAACATAGGTCTCTACAGCAAGACAGCAAAGCTACAGATGCCCATCAACTCTATTGTAGAGGAATTCAAAGTTGCTAAGACCAGACTTCTGCTAACGCTGAGAGATTCCAAAGATGAGAAGATCAGCGGCGCTTGCATCGAGGTTAGGACTGGGCGAAAGTGGTCAGTGAGTCGTGCGGTGGAGCTTGCAGAGAGCGGTCTCAAGCACAAAGACATTGTGGGTATGACAAACATAGGAAAAGAAGGACTAGGCACCAGGAAGCACCAAAGATGGGAGACTTCAACACAGCAGGAAAGAAGATCCCTAGTACAGACCGAGATCAGGGAAGAAGCAGAGCAGGAAAGAATGTCAAGGGCAGTCCAGCTAGGACCACAGGGAAACTGGACAAGATGGCAGGTTCCAGAAAGGAAATTATCCTGGCAAGAGATCTGGCAGTACGAGCCACTCAGACTGAGTTTCTTGCTTCGTTCTATCTACGACATGCTCCCATCTCCTACCAACCTGTACCAGTGGAAGCTGATTGACGACCCGGCATGTCCATTGTGTGGTTCACCAGGATCACTCAAACATGTACTCTCATCATGCCCCCCCCCCCTATCTCAGGGGCGCTACAGATGGCGTCATGACCAGGTCCTGTCTGAGGTAGCCCACGTCCTTGAGACCGAAAGGAAGAAAGAGAGACCGAGGCCAAACCAGAACCACTACACCGGGTTCCTGAAGGAGGGAGAACAAGTACCCAAGTCAGCCCCAGCATCGACCGGAATCCTGAATGAATCCAGGTCATGGGAAATGAAGGCTGACCTAAAGGAACAACTACAGTTCCCCCAGGAGATCGCCCAGACTACCCTCCGGCCAGACATTGTGACATGGTCCAGGAATCCTAAACGAGTGGTGCTGGTTGAGCTGACAGTCCCATGGGAGGAACGCATTGAAGAATCCCACGAGCTCAAGAGGTCCAAGTACGAAGACTTGGCCCAATCCTGCAAGTCCAACGGCTGGAACACTCTGGTCTTCCCGATTGAGGTCGGATGTCGTGGCTTCTCATTACAATCAGTGTGGAGGATGCTCGGAGCATTGGGCATCAAAGGAGCGGCACGAAAGCGCACAGTCAATGCTCTGGGGAGAACAGCCGAAAGAGCGTCCAGTTGGCTATGGATGCTCCATAGCAAACATGAATGGCAACCAAGGTAGACGGGGTAGGGCCTGATCAACCCTACCTGCTCCGCCATCCCGAGGGTGTCTCGAGTGTAAATGGAGCGAAACACCTGCAGACGGATGGTAACTCGGCTGATGACGTCTACCTTCAGCAGGACATCTGTTATTCAACTCTGAAAGTGTGTATTATTATGCAACAAAGTCACTGTTGACGTTCTATATTTAGACTTATGACGTTATCATTATATACGTGTGACGTAACCACTAAAAATGCGACGCACTGAAAATAAGAACGGAAACAAATCAGGTGCAATTTAGCTTATTATCAGGTACGGCAACATTTATTGTTTTTGTCGTGTTAGAATCGAAATAATATATCCGAATCAGTGATTTTATCGCTTGATAACATCACTGTTTGTCGTTCGGATGCGCATCATTATATCACTCGGGCTACGCCCTCGTGTTATACTTCCTCGCATCCGAACTCCAAACAGTGGTGTTATTGAGCGATAAAATCACTGTTTGGGATATATTATTTCTTAAATATTTCGTAAAAACGAATTGATATTTCGTAATTACGAATTAATATTTCGAAAAATGAATTAAAAATTTCGTATTTCTGAATTATTACGTAATTACGAATTATTATTTCGTAAAAACGAATCAAGTTTCGGGTAAAAAGTGTTGAAAATGTCACATTAGGCGCTCCGTACTTCTTTAAATGTATTGCTGTATTGCCCTTTTTTATTAAATCCTTATCAGAAGATAGCAAATCCTTACTTTCAAACATGATTTACATTTAAATAATTTTCAGTTTGTTTGGACTGCACCGGGTGAAATTTGATCATTTTAATTTCATAACAAAGATCTCAAACAATACGGGAAATAAGTTTTAACAAGGCAGTCTAATAAACAGCTAAATCCCCATCCCCAGTGAACATGAATGTGTACTTATCATGATCTTGATGTTGTTCCATACATGTCATAAGCACATGGTCTGACAATGTTGATTATTTGTGCAGTTATTTAAAATCTTCCATAAAGTGAACATATAACATTGACCTTGGGGGGAGCAACCTGGATGTTGTGCTCTACAGATTGTGTGATTGTGGGGATCACTTGTGGCAAGTTATTTTAAAACCTTTGAATTTACAAAAACTTATAGAGCAGACATGAAAAATAGTTGTTTTTACATTGGACATTTGAGTGTGACCCCGACCTTGAGGGTAGCAATCCCATTATTGCGCTCTACAGATCGTCTGATAATGTTGATTACTTGCGCCAAGTTATTAAAAAAAATTCAGCCGTTTAGAGGTTATGGAGTGGACACGAAAAGTAGACTTTTTACACTTGACCTTTAAGTGTGTCCTTGACTTTTGGGGTAGCAATCCAATTATTGCGCTCTGCACATCATCTCATTATGGTGAACACTTTTGCAAATATATTTTTTAAAAAACTGTTCAGCGGTTTAAAAGTTATGGAGGGACACGAAATGTAAACTTTTTAACACTTGCCTAAGAGCCTAAGTGTAACCTTGACCTGGGGTTAGCAACCCAGTCATTGTGCTCTGCACATCGCCCCATAATGATGATCACCTGTGCAAAGTTATTACAAAAAGATTTCAGAGGTTTGAAAATTATGGTGCAGACACGAAATATAGACTTTTTTACATTCGACCTTAAAGTGTGTCCTTGACCTTTGGGGTAGCAACCTAATTATTGCGCTCTGCACATCGTCTCTTAATGGTAATCAGGTATGCCAAGTTATTTAAAAAAAATCAGCAGTTGAAATGTTATGGAGCGAACACTAATGTAGAACATTTGACCTTAAAATGTGACCTTGACCTTTGGGGTAGCAACCCAATTATTCCGATCCTCACATTGTCTCATAATAATGATCACTTGTGACAAACTAATTAAAAACTTTTCATGGTTTAAAAGTTATGGAGCGGACCGGAAATGTAGACTCTTTACACTTGACCTTTAAGTGTGACCTTGAACTTTGGGGTAGCAATCCAATTATTGTGCTTGCACATCGTCTCATAATGCTGTTCACTTGTGCCAAGTTATTTTAAAAAACTTTTCAGCTGTTTAAAAGCTATGGAGCGGACACGAAATGTAGACTTTACTATCGACCTTAAAGTGTGACCCTAACCTTGGGGGTAGCAATCCAATTATTGCGACCTGCACATCGTCTTATTATGCTAATCACTTGTGCCAAGTTATATGCCAAAAAAAATCAGCGCTTTAAAAGTTATCGAGCGGACACGAAATTGTTTCGGACAGACAGACGGAGGTCATTCCTATAATCCCCTCCCTGCTATTTTGAGCTTTTACACCGTGTGAGTATGATACGCTAATTAGACCGGATAGCTGTGTCGCTTTTGGAAGATTTAAGTTCATTAATGCTGACCTATACATAATCATGAGGGGGGGGGGGGGGCGTCAGAAATAGAAAGATATAAGTCTTTGACTTCAAAGGCCAAACAAACTAAAAATTGAATCATCGGAACTGACACAGAGATATGAGAGGGGTACAGTAAATGATGATCTCAAGGTTATTCGGGTTGTAGGTCAAAGTTAGATTTTTAAAAAATAAAACTGTCTTGATAAAGCTTACAGAATATTGAAACATAGATATTGAATAAATAGAGGACATTTAAGTTTTTTCTATAAAAACATGATTTATTTCATTGAGTTTTATGAAAATGAATATATCTTGAGTGACGGTTTGCCATGAGTGAAATATGATAATTTTCATCTTCACACCACAAGATGAAAAAAAATACTTAAATTTTCTGTTCAGTATAATTATACAGTTTTATTTCTTTACACCAGTAAAATTATGGAAAATATGTATCACTGCAGTGAAAAATAAATTTTAACAGTGAAAGTACGGGAAATGAGTAAACGCATATCATTTCATTACTATTTCTCAATATTTCATTTATAAGTATATAATAATAACATACCTGTGATTTATCCTGTTCACTTGGATATTGTTAATACACAAAATAGATCTAATTTAGATTCCTATATACATCTAATATATCTTATATGTCAAAACATGTCTTAACCACTGGAATGTCTACTTGTATAGATAAAATGAAGTTATCGTGTTACCGCTCATTTTGAACAATCGAGAGACCTCGACTATTATACTGGCGGAAAGGGCAGATACTTCTAAAGAGGTTATTATACCTCTTGGTGCTCAAGTTTAATCTTATAGCACCTGTGGTTTATACTGATTCTTAAAATCTTGAATAAAAATTACCTGTTATTTTATTTGTTTCGGTACGTCATACTGCACCGAACACTACAATCATGTACACATGATGATTAAACCTAGCAAACAATTAGTATTAGCTTAAGAAAAACAGTTAGTTAAAGGAGGCGAAACATATACGGACGGAATCAGATCTACATAACAGAACTAGGTAGATCTGAATTTTAGTCAGTCAGGATGTTGACCATATGCCTGTCACTGGCACTGACTGGGGCGCAACGTGGTACACATTCATAACTTGAAAACAATAATTCAGTGTTTGAAACAGGAGATAAATAATAAGACACACTTTCTGAGAGATCATCAACACACAATGAGACAGACTGAAGAAAGAATTCTAGAAGTATAAGAAGCGCTTGTCCTGATCATACATACATTCGCCATTTTTTACTTGTGTCATGGTTCAGAACTGTTTACTAATTAGGGGAGATAGTATGTGACCGGCCGGATAGGTAAGTCAGTAGAACCGCGGTACGGTATTCCGAGAGAACTGGGTTCGGGTCCCGGTCAGGCTACACATTTTCTCACCCTGTGACACTTGAGGTCCAAAAGTAAAACGGCTTGTCTCATTTAAAATCTATGCTATTTAAATAGGTAGTTCAGGCAGTGGATGAAATTGAAAACTGCATTTTCGTTTGCTGTTTGAAGTTTTACTTTCAAGTACCCTTCAAATATCAATGAATGGGGCAGTTTTTTGTTATTTTGGACAGTTCTTTTTTAAAATCTAAATACTTGCGAAGTACATATTGTTCTAAAGATATTTTGGTATATGCCTAAAATATAGTGACCACATCTAAAACAGAGGAGGGCTACCAAAAAGGATTGACATTTTTTGAATATACATGTACTAATATACTGTGAAAGTTAACTGTACAAAGTCAAATGATTTGATCTTTAAAAAGACGGATAGACTTAGACACAATTTGATGTTTTCTTATAAAGCCTAATGACTTGAAACAGTTAAAAAGTTTACATATCTAGACAAAAAAATTATTTTGGCGCATGTTTTAATGTCTTTCGAAACTCATTGTATTAATTTGAAAACGAGCCAATACGATTTCCTTGTATGTCAGATAAACATAAACTAGATCTGTTTTATTTATTTATAAGTTATTTTACCAATCCCGAAACTGGGGATAGTCCGGTGTAAGAAAATATACATTTAAAGTATTGTAAGAAGTTGTTATGAGGTAAAAGACAAACAAAAATACTTTAATCTTTTGTGAACTGGTAGAACAATGAGTGCTGTTAACGTTATAAAATACTGGTTAAAAGTTGTTCAGTCAAGTAGTACAAAATATGTCAAAGTTGTGTAGAGATTTATAAATAAAACCATATTCAATGTTCTGGGCTAAGTCTGTTATGTTTTTGTTACAATGTTTAGGTTGGTCTGTCTGTGTGTGCGTATGTATGCTCATGGATGTACTGCCCACATGTATTTGTAATCAAGTCTAAAATCATATGTGTTCATCCTTACTGTACTTAATTAAGAAATAAGAAACGTCGGACGGGAACAAAACAAATTTATAAACTTCCTGTGGTAATCAATAAAGTTTAGATGTCTATCATCACTGCAGCAATTTGTCAACACTGGAACTGGTGAAACGGTGTGTTTACACTCTACCAGCAAGAACAGTTTTCCCCTCTTTTTGTCAATTTGTAAACACCCAAAAACACCGGGTGTCAAATTGCACTAAGAACTAACAGTACAGAGTAACTAAAAATGTCATATGCCAAAGTTACAAAAAGGGCCTACATTAATCAGATTCGCTATAATTTCATAGAAAATGGAAACAACCCTCGGCGGCATAAACATACATATTAAAAAATATCATATGCAATGTAGCTAAACAAAAAACACGCATAATTGTGTGCTCACACAAATTGTACAGAAAACTGGAAAATGACTAAGTTATAATAACCGCGGATGAATACAACTAAACCTGTCAAGCATACCAAACCAATATGCCGACAAGCTAAACATCTCGATCTTAACTATAATAAATCAGGTAACAATCATAACAATAACAAAACCTCTGTCAATATCGTAAAGTAAAAGATTTTATGTTGAACAAAAGCACTTCAGTTTATGCAATAGATAACATGTCCTCTAAGAGATATTGGATAATGGATTTATTATAGATTGAAGCTGATGAAGGACACGAAATTAAAACTTAATTTAAGCTAGATTTGGGGAAACTTTATATTGAATGTACACCCACTCAAATCAACTTCCTGTAACTAACCAAGACCGGTGTCACACGAGTATACGTTTGATTACGAGTATATATTGGACCAAAGTGGCATGAAGCCAATCCAATGGTTTTTTAGTGTGTGAATGAGTAAAAGTCGAAATAAGTTTATATTTTGTCATAATTTCTTTCGATTTATTTCGCATGGACGATAAATAGTTTGCGTGGCCTTAGGAATTTTATGTAAATATCCATCGGAATTCCCCTGTAATGTTAAATTATTAAAAAGAGTGGGGGAGATTTTTTATATTAAAGCCAAATTTATATTTTAGCCTGAGCATTTTACAATATAAACTGCTGTTCTATCATCATTATACATGTAACAGTCTTTAAAAATATATACGAGGGTTGTACCATAAGTTCTTGACAAATCTTATAAACGGTTCATTTTTAACGCCAGGTATAGGTTAGAGTGCATATTGGGTGTTCTTCGTAAATAAGAAAGCTAAAAAGGAGCGGAGCTTGCGAAGCGACTGTAGCTTTCTTATTTACGAAGAACATCCAATATGCACTCTAACCGGCTAAGTGCTCCGCCCACTTGCGTTTTATAATATAAAACGTCCAGTTTATATAAAATCTGTTCTATTAAGATTTGTAACCTTAAAATTTGAAAAATCCTCGTCGGTGATTGGCTTAAAAAAATTGGCGAGCACTAATAGATAATTATTCACACATGCAACCTATAAGAACCTATTATTATTTTACATTACAAAAATCATTTACAAAATATTTACTCTATTTACACAAAATGTTCAATATTAACGACATTGGTTTGAGTTCTCGGCGCACGTCAAAAAAATTGCATTTTGTTATAAATAGGCATAAATAAATTTTGTATATTGCAAATATCTGATGATGTGTCTGCACATTATCACATTGACTTCCGCTTCTGCTATGCTGACATCATCGTAGAAATTTTCAATGGAATAACTTAAGAAAAAAACAAGAAACAGATAAGTGAAAAAATCTCATAGAAGATAGGAAAATTAAAATGGCGACGTCAAAAGAATTTGCGGCGCAACGAACAGTTATCAGGTGTTTCGGGATGATACCTGTTAAGATTATTCAACTAATGTCCCGGATAGAAAAGTTAATTCTAACACTATCGAAAATTTTTCTATATAAACAAAGAAGGCCCGAAGCGTGCATTATTCTACAACAATGCACTCGCCGTTCTTATTATCTCCCTGTGTATTTTCACATTGGTTGCGCCATTTTGTTTGAAAATCTGATAAATAAAAAACCTTTTTTTTCGAATTTTGTGGTGAAAACTATCTAGAATGAAAGAAAAGGTCTAACTAAGAAAATGAGTCCGAACACCAATATCTTTAATTCAGTCGTTAACGCTGTACAAACGTTTAAAGTGTTGTTTATGTGACGTCACAATGTAGCGCCAAACAGCACGTGCAAAACAATCAAGTCAAGTACGCTATTTTAATGGCGCAAATGAGTTAAGTTTTTCATTTATTTCACTTTTAATAATTTGTATTTCGCTTGTAAAATTATAGAGTGAAATAAAATAAATTAACAAAGTTTTATCAACGTTTTCAAAATTCGTTATTCTCAAAATGTTTCTACACACGGTAGATTTAACGACAGTTTTTTCAACCCACTGGAACAGCCTTTAAAGA